>NC_138771.1:13811315-13841315 GCF_965119305.1 Pelophylax lessonae | reverse complement strand
CCATCACCTGCAACTCTCCTAATACTACTCTTAGTGCTCACCATACAATAGCCTGTCTCTCATCTATACATTCTCATATATTCTATCCCTCCATTAAACATCTGATTGAGTATATGTATATTGCATTAAAAGGCTGTGCACCGTGATGAAGTCCTGAGAGTTGGATATGTTTGTTCAACAGAATCTCTACAAGGCTACTGAGTGTAATAATTCTGCAGCTGTAAATCCATCCACTAACAAAAACGCATGAACGTTACAACTTGATTGTCACATGAATTCAGTAATATTCAGTATTTGGATTATTGTATCACATAATTTTGGATTTCTTTTTACAGCACATGTGCACTTTATAGATATATACACAAGTAGTGTGTCTCAGATATTTTACATGTGTTATTGTATACTGTATGGATACACTGTACACTTGATGATTTTATTTAATTTAAACACTATCACATTCTATTTGAAGATTAATTTATTAGCGTTTTTAGTTAATTTATTTATTTAATGTTTATTATCCACCTATACCACCCCCCTGAAGCGCGATACCCCTCCCCCATTTACTTATATTAGATGCTGTGTGGTTCACAGAATTGGTATACGCAGCACTAAGGGGCATTATACACACACGTCCTCCAGACAGCGCAGGACTCACACCAATATACATATATTCGTTATATAATTACAACTTACATCACATTAACAGGAGGTTGAGCATTTTATTTTTAGATAAATGAGCCTTGCGCTGTATGACCTGTAATATCTACTTTTGAACAATATTTACCCTCTGCTAAACTGTGCACAATAAAACCGTTCCGTAATCTGGGATTATTTAAATCCTTGATCTCTAATTGAGTAAAGTACCAATTGTGTTTTCACTCCCATTTGGTTGGCTTGCACACTAGCACATTTGCTTTGACTTATAATGATTTTCATACATAGATTTGGCTCTTATCCTTTGCGCTATTCGTTGATGCATGGGCTCCTGGATGCCTCCTGTTGATTTGTTGTAAGTTGTAATTATAAACAAATATACATTTTTATATATTATATATGCTTTTGTGTATCCATTTTTTGTCTCTTAACCACTTGCCGTCTGCTCACGTTGAGCCTACTGCGGCAAAGTGGTTCGTTATCGTCTGACGACGTAGACCTAAGTCGTCAGACACTCCCCTTTCTCGGCGGCGCGTGCGCGCCGCCGGAGGCTCGCTCCCGCTGTGTTCAGTCACAGCGGGAGTCGGGCCAGGGGAGGAGCGACGGCGATCGCCGCTGCTCTTCCCCGATCGTCGGGGAATCGAGTGTGGAGATCCGCCCGCCTGTGTAAACACAAGCGGGCAGATCTCTGAAGTGACAGGCAGGGTCAGATTGCAGGGTTCAGCATAGTTGAACCCTCGATCTGTCCTTGTGTCACACAGTGCCCTCCCCCCACACACGTTAGTAAGCACCAGGCATACATTAACCCCTCCCTCTCCAATAAAATTAACCCCTTCCCTGCCAGTGACATTTTTACAGTAACAGTGCATATTTATAGCACTGATTACTGCAGTAATGTCACTGGTACCCCCAAAAGTGTCAAAAATGTCAGTAAGGGGTCCGATCTGTCCGCCGCAATGTCGCAGTCCCGCAAAAAAAATCGCAGATCGCCGCCATTACGAGTGAAAAAGAAAAACACCAAAAATGACAGAAATCTTTCCCTTAGTTAGTAAACGCAATAACTTTTGTGCAAACCAATCAAAATACGCTTATTGTGATTTTTTTTTACCAAACATATGTAGCATAAAACAAATTGGCCAAAAATGTAAAAAAAATTTGATTTTTACATTTTTTTGGGGGGGAATTTCATGTAAAAAAATGTGAAAAATATTGTTATTTTTTCAAAATAAACGCTCTTTTTTTGTTAATAGCGCAAAAAGTTAAAATCGCACAGGTGATCAAATACCACCAAAAGAAAACTCTGTTTGTGGGAAAAAAAGGACGTAAATTTTGTTTGGGTACAGCGTCGCACGACCGCGCAATTGTCAGTTAAAGTCGCACAGCGCCGAATCGCAAAAAGTGGCCCAGACGTAAGACAGCAAAATCCTCTAGTGGTAAAGTGGTTAATAAATATTTTCTTTATAGAACCCACCACTATTTCTGTCTACCTGAAGAAAACTGAGTTGAAACGTGTAGGAGTTACCATTGAGTCTTGCAGCCCATATAGCAGACTTATGCTAGCCATACACGTATAGATTTTTGGACGGGAATATTCTTTGAACATTCTTTGAGCATTCTTTGAACATTCTTTGAATAGACGAATGTCGTTCGAAAATTGTCTTTTGCTTTTAACATTTAATTTTAAAATGAATGTAATTTCTGAACGATTACCACATACACTGCCCGAAAATTCGTTGATCGAGAAAAGTTTTCCCTTCTGCCCCTACGAATTTTCCCGTTGCTGCAGTCGAAAAAGGACATCGATTTAACCCCACTAACGATTAGAAAATCAAACGAATTTTCTTGAAACGAAAATTTCCGGACGAAAATCTATATAACTGTATGGCCAGCATTAGAGTAACATTTTATGTATCCCTTATACACTGAACATAGAATTGCAGAGTTTTGCCCATTGGGACTTTAGATGAAGCGCCACACAACCAGTAATAGAAACAAAGTACAAGTTTATTGAGTATATGCCAGCAATAGAATTGGGAAAAGTTGTAATGATGCCAAACAGCTGGGCCAAGTATAAAAATCCATTACATGGTTACATACAGTAATCAAAAATTCCATGGTAAATGTGTAGTATCTATGGTGAACTGACGCGTTTCGGGAGTTCAGTCTCACTCTTCAGGGGTTGACGCATAGACATTTATCTATAAAGTAAAATGGTTAAAAAATATAACATAGTAATGAACATGGAAATGTATTGGGTAGATTGGAATGTGGGAATCAGACTAGGGGATCCATACTCGCAAAGATGCAGGATGCTGCATGCCAAAGTCGCACTGGCAGCCACTGGAGACGTCTGACCCGGGAGCTGTGGGTAAAGGATCCAAAATGGGCCGGCAGCGCAAAACAGGACAGAACGCAGGGGTGTAACTATAGGGGTTCCAATTGCAACCGGGCCCCATGCTCCCCTGTGCGGCTCCCCTGTACACCTGGATAGGAGGGGCGGCGGGGGCAGCATGCAGAGAAATCACTGTCCTCCTTTTTCCTCCTGTAGCTGCAGTCTTTTTGGGGATGTCTCTATCAGCTTTGCACATCTAGAGAGGGACATTTTTGCCCATTCTGCTTTAAAAGCATGTAGAGGTCACCACTTTAGATTTATAGAGAAGGTCTAGAGCTAAAATTACTGCCCATGACCTGACTTTCGCGGTGATACCTCACATGTGTAGGACGGGTGCTGTCGGGACTGACGCGAGAGTTTGCCTTTGCGTGGGGCGGATAGGGGCACTTTTTTTTTTTTTTTTTTTATTTATTTATTTTTACACTGTTGCTTTAATTAATTTTTTTTTTTTGATAATTTTTATTGCTGAAAAGGAATGTAAATAACAAAAGAAAAAAATAGTGCAGCGCATAGAGAATGATATATTATAAATACACTAAATATGAAATAAGGAAGCCATAAAAAGTCCATATAACATAAATGGCTGGTAATCGGAGAGGGAAGCCTTGAGTGAGGACGGGTGAATACAAACTCCATGCAATGGTGTTCTGTGAAATTGCAGCCCATCCACCAAGAAACGCACTGCCTCTCAACTCCACTAATCGACCACTAGGGGTCACCGAGCCAATACTATAACCACGGATAGATCTGGTCCCCACACAGGAAATTCCTGAATAGCTTGAACGGATCATCCGATGTCATGTAAAATAAAAACGATCTAATGCTCTCTGTTTGCAAGTTTTATTGAAGCAATAGGCAATAAAATATGTACACACAAGCTTAGCACTGACACAGTGCATAATGTAGACAGCCAACAGATCATGTGTAGAGCATGGTGGCTGCGGGTGACGTCCCAACTCCTCCCCCGTACGCGTTACGTCCGTGGGCGGAACGTGGTCAGCGGGGTTCACGAAGTCCCGCCCACTGACGTAACGCGTACGGGGGGAAGAGTTGTGACGTCACCCACGTGCCAATGAGTCCCTTCAGCTCAAGGGCAGAAGTAAACAATTTTTTTTTTTAGGACAAAATCAGTAGGGTGTTTTTTTTTTTTATTTTAAAGGTAGATTAAAGATTTGGGGTCCTTTTTTAGACCCCACATTTTTCCATAAAGATGACCTGTCCTCCCTCATTTCTATTACAAGGGATGCTTACATTCCTTGTAATTAGAAAAAAAAAGTGATCACAAATAAAAAAAAAAATAATTAACCACTTAAGCCCCGGAAGATTTTACCCCCTTCCTGACCAGGGGGTATATTGTGATTTGGCACTGCGTGACTTTAACGGACAATTGCGCGGTCGTGCGACGCTGTACCTAAATGAATTTGACGTCCTTTTTTTCCCACAAACAGAGCTTTCTTTTGGTGGTATTTGATCACCTGTGCGATTTTTTGATCATGCGCTATAAACAAAAAAAGAGCGTAAATTTTGCAAAAATAACAATATTTTTCACATTTTTTTATATGAAATTCCATGAAATTCCCAAAAAAAAAAGTAAAAATCAAATTTTTTTTAACATTTTCGGCCAATTTGTTTTATGCTACATATGTTTGGTAAAAAAAATAGCAAAAAGCGTATTTTGATTGGTTTGCGCAAAAGTTATCGCGTTTACTAACAAAGGGAAAGATTTTTGTCATTTTTGTTGTTTTTTTTTTTTACGCGTAATGGCGGCGATCTGCGATTTTTTTTGCGGTACTGCGACATTGGGGCGGACAGATCGGACCCTTGACTGACATTTTTGACACTTTTGGGGTTACCAGTGACATTACTGCAGTAATCAGTGCTATACATATGCACTGTTACTGTAAAATGACACTGGCAGTGAAGGGGTTAACTTTATTTGAGAGGGAGGGGCTCTGTGTGTGTCCCTAGGGGCGTGATTCTTACTGTGATTGGCTGTGGCTTGAAGTGTGGGAACAATGATCAACGGTCCTACATAGTAGAACCGTATGATCAGTGTTTCTACACAGGGGAGAATGACAGGTGGCTTGTTTACACTAACCGCCTGCCTTTCTCCCGCTGTCACGGACGATTGCCGAGTGACCGGCGGACATCGGGTCCGCCGCTCACACGCGCGGGCGGGTTCGTGACCGTGTGGGAGCGCGCCTCCGGCGGCACGCGCTCGCTCCCCAGAGCCTCACAGGCTAGTGACATAGCCCATACGTCACTTTGCCTGTCGGCAAGTGGTTAAAGGGACAGTGTAAAAAAAAAAAAAATTCAAAGCGCCCCCATCCCTCCATGCTCGCTGGCAGAAGCGAACGCATAGGAACATCTTTCATGCTTTACCAAAAAAATGTGGTTATATTTTATGTTTTTTGCATTAAGATTTATTAAAGTGTATTCTTCCCCGAAGATTGCATTTGAAAAATCTCTGCGCATACTGTGTAACATAAAAAATTTCAACAATCGCCATTTTATTCTCTAGGATCTCTTTGCATACTGCGATGCATATTATGTGAAACTTGCCTTAGAATGAAGCTCTCCAGCGGCACGCTGTCACCCAGACTTCTGCTGTGTGAGCGGTTGAAGCCACAATGACGTTGCACATGCACGCGGGAGCCACCCTTTACAGAAAAGGGCTCTTAAGGAACGGCCTGGGTGACCATTCCTTCGACAGCATGCGCAGGTGATGTCACCGGCTGCATCTACAGTAAATATCTCCTAAACAATGCACAATTTGGAGATTTTTACAGTACCTATAGGTGAGCCTTATTATAGGCTTACCTATAGGTAAAAATTATGCATGGGAGTTTACTCGCACTTTAAGGGATAATTAATTTGCAAAGTGAACTACTGATTTGCCTTTACTAAATCAACCCTTTTACATTTTACTGCAAAATTCACTTAAACTGGCCTCCTCTGGTACTTGTTGCATTGACATGGACAGGAAGTGAAGGAAAATCTCCCTATCTGGGGACAAAGGCTCCAGCCCTTCCATGCTTTATCCAAATCAAAATAAAAGGTTTTGACTGCAGTTGGACTTTAACTTGACATCTGGCTTTTTCTACAGAAGTGACAGTCTATGATCAAAGAACTTCACAAAAAGTAAAAAAAAAAATTAACTCCCAGAAGCTAAAGTCTGTAAAATCTGGATGTGCAGCCATCCAACTACCGAGCAACTGGCTGCTTCGGCATTCAAGCAGAACACCCAGACGCCGCAGGACAACATTTACCGGTATTTTGTTGTGATCTGATGTAGTTAAAGCCTAACTGGGTGTACGACTGGTTGACTTCAGACATCCGAGGTGCTGATCTTGCAGGAGCCCATATCCAGTGTTGGAATAATTATTCTCAGTGGTTGCAGTTGGTCACCAGTAGTTTCCAGCTCAGGGCCTCCATTGTTGCGGCACATCTGCTCTTGTGCGTTGGATAAGGTTGGCATATAGCGGAATTGGTTTGATTAATTGAGGAGGTCATTTAGGAGTTAAGAGTTCCAGGTGTGGATATTTTATACATAGTTACAGCGGGTATAGAAAAGAATCGCCCCCTTTTTTAACCACTTCCATACTGGGTGATTTCTGGCATTCCGCTCCTACATGTAAAAATCATAATTTTTTTGCTACCCCCAAACATTTATTTATATATATATATATATATATATATATATTTTTTTTTTTTCTTTTTTTTTTTTAACAGAGACCCTAGGGAATAAAATGGCAGTCATTGCAACTTTTTACGTCACACGATATTTGCGCAGAAATTTTTCAAACATGTTTTTTTTATTTTTTTTAAATCTGTTTTGTGAATATAAAAAAAAAAAAAACAAAACACTAAAGTTAGCCCAATTTTTTTGTATAATGTGACATTATAATTACACCGAGTAAACAGATACCTAACATCTCATGCTTTAAAATTGCGCACACTCGTGGAATGAAGCCAAACTTCGGTACTTAAAAATCTCTATAGGTGAGACTTTAAAAATATTTACAGGTTACCAGTTTAGAGTTACAGTGGAGGTCTTGGGCTATAATTGTTGCTCTCACCCTAACGTTTGCGGCGATACCTCACATGTATTGATTGAACGTTGTTTACATATGTGGCCGTGACGTACGCATGCGTTCGCTTCTGCATGCGGGGACAGGGGCACTTTACTTTTTTTTTTTATTGTTTTATTTTTATTGTTTTATTTTAATTTTTTTTATTTTCACACTTTCCCTTTAATTTTTTTTATTGTTTTATTTATTTATTTTCACATTTTTGTTTTTTTTTATCACTTTTATTCCTATAACAAGGAATGTAAACCTCCCTTGTAATAGGAATAGTGAATGACAGGTCCTCTTTATGGAGAGATCTGGGGTCAATAAGACCTCAGATCTCTCCTTCAGGCCTGAAATAAAAAAACAAAACCCCCCCAAAAAAAAACGATCTCAGCTGAATTCCGAGATCAGTGCCGTATTGAAACTGCCAGGCCGGGTGTGACATCATCACGTCGCGTTCGGACCTCCGAGAGTCATAGACTGCCGGGGACCATCTGGTCCTCGCAGTCTCTATGGTGAACTTCCGCCAGCGACCAATTCCTTCAACTGCTTGCCGATCGCACGGGCGAGCCGGTAGAAGCACCGGAGGGCAGCGGGGGTGGATGTCCTGTAAGAATGATCACGCGGCTGTTCAGCCGCTATGATTGTTCTTATGGTGAAGGGAATCGCCAGGGGAAAAAAATTATATCTGAATGATGCCTGCAGCTGCACCCGTCATTCAGATATCCCCACTTAAACCCCAGGACGTCATATGACATCCACCTAAGGGGAAGTGGTTAAATAATATTTTGTTGCTTTGCAGCCTGAAATGAAGACAGACACGTTTTTTGTTTTATCTAGCTATATTTACACCAACATGTCAGAAAACAATTTAAAAAATTCAAAACCAGAATTGCTGAGTTAGAAAAATGATCACCCCCGGTGTGTCAGTGATTTGTTGGACCACATTTTGCTTTAATTCCAGCTTTAAGTCTGTTGGGATTTGTCTCTACTAACTTTGCACATCTATACTTTGTGTAGCACTTTGTGAGGACTGCCAGATTTCACACTTATGGGTCCCCCTAAGTTACCATTAGCAACCTTGACATACACAGTCTCTCACTTTTCCTCTTTGGCTTGTCCAATAATCAGTCCATGGGTACTTAGTTGTTTTTAGGTTTTATTATAAATTAGGGATGGGAGAAGGGAATAGTGGGATACTCCGAATTAACTATTCACAATACTGGAGGACTTCGATCTCTTGGTACAGCCAGGCTGTTGATCCACCCTGCCACTGAGGTGAATTTAGATTGAAGTCTCTTTCCTAAGGTGACTTGATGAACTAAGGTTATCTTCAGGACACTCTCCTCAGTATCCTCTTTCTTGACTGCCGACACCCGTCCACTGACTATCCTACTCTTGGGGGTGGCCCCCCTCAGGTCAGGCCCCGTGACATGCACAGTCTCTCACTTTTCCTCTTTTGGCCAGTCCAATAATCAGTCCAGGGGTATGAAGTTGTTTTTGTGTTTTATTGATAAATTAGGGATGGGAGAAGGGAATAGTGGGATACTCCGAATTAACTATTCACAATACTGGAGGACTTCGATCTCTTGGTACAGCCAGGCTGTTGATCCACCCTGCCACTGAGGTGAATTTAGATTGAAGTCTCTTTCCTAAGGTGACTTGATGAACTAAGGTTATCTTCAGGACACTCTCCTCAGTATCCTCTTTCTTGACTGCCGACACCCGTCCACTGACTATCCTACTCTTGGGGGTGGCCCCCCTCAGGTCAGGCCCCGTGACATGCACAGTCTCTCACTTTTCCTCTTTTGGCCAGTCCAATAATCAGTCCAGGGGTATGAAGTTGTTTTTGTGTTTTATTGATAAATTAGGGATGGGAGAAGGGAATAGTGGGATACTCCGAATTAACTATTCACAATACTGGAGGACTTCGATCTCTTGGTACAGCCAGGCTGTTGATCCACCCTGCCACTGAGGTGAATTTAGATTGAAGTCTCTTTCCTAAGGTGACTTGATGAACTAAGGTTATCTTCAGGACACTCTCCTCAGTATCCTCTTTCTTGACTGCCGACACCCGTCCACTGACTATCCTACTCTTGGGGGTGGCCCCCCTCAGGTCAGGCCCCGTGACATGCACAGTCTCTCACTTTTCCTCTTTTGGCCAGTCCAATAATCAGTCCAGGGGTATGAAGTTGTTTTTGTGTTTTATTGATAAATTAGGGATGGGAGAAGGGAATAGTGGGATACTCCGAATTAACTATTCACAATACTGGAGGACTTCGATCTCTTGGTACAGCCAGGCTGTTGATCCACCCTGCCACTGAGGTGAATTTAGATTGAAGTCTCTTTCCTAAGGTGACTTGATGAACTAAGGTTATCTTCAGGACACTCTCCTCAGTATCCTCTTTCTTGACTGCCGACACCCGTCCACTGACTATCCTACTCTTGGGGGTGGCCCCCCTCAGGTCAGGCCCCGTGACATGCACAGTCTCTCACTTTTCCTCTTTTGGCCAGTCCAATAATCAGTCCAGGGGTATGAAGTTGTTTTTGTGTTTTATTGATAAATTAGGGATGGGAGAAGGGAATAGTGGGATACTCCGAATTAACTATTCACAATACTGGAGGACTTCGATCTCTTGGTACAGCCAGGCTGTTGATCCACCCTGCCACTGAGGTGACTTTAGATTGAAGTCTCTTTCCTAAGGTGACTTGATGAACTAAGGTTATCTTCAGGACACTCTCCTCAGTATCCTCTTTCTTGACTGCCGACACCCGTCCACTGACTATCCTACTCTTGGGGGTGGCCCCCCTCAGGTCAGGCCCCGTGACATGCACAGTCTCTCACTTTTCCTCTTTTGGCCAGTTCAATAATCAGTCCAGGGGTATGAAGTTGTTTTTGTGTTTTATTGATAAATTAGGGATGGGAGAAGGGAATAGTGGGATACTCCGAATTAACTATTCACAATACTGGAGGACATCTATTTCTTGGTACAGCCAGGCTGTTGATCCACCTTACCAGTTGCCACTGAGGTGAATTAAGATTTAAGTCTCTTTCCTAAGATCTTAGATGACTTGATGAACTAAGGTTATCTTCAGGACACTCTCCTCAGTATTCTCTTTCTTGACTGCCGACACCCGTCCACTGACTATCTTACTCTTGGGGGTGGCCCCCCTCAGGTCAGGTCTTGTACTAATGGGGAATATCTGAGAATATTTTGAATGGGGCAATTTCTGTACTAATGGCCCATTAGTACAGGAATTGCCCCATGCAATATTGTCATGGACTTGCAATAGTGTTGGCAAGCTTACCTGTCCCTTCATGTCTGTATTAGAGGTCAGACTGCATTTCTGGTTCATTTTTATCACCTCTACTTCCTGTTCCTGCCCCGCCCAGGTCATCACAGGAAGTCTATATTAACCAGTGCACTGCAGGTCTGCTTTGCTGTTTAACAGTGTTTGTTTCCTGTTTGCTTGATCTACTTTTCTGTGTACCGACTTTGGCTTGTCTCTGACTATTCCTGTTTGCCTGTTACCCCGACCTTTGGCCTGTCCCTTGGTTACCCTCGTCTGCCTGTTACCCCGACCTCGGCTTACCCATCACCATTCTGTGTGTCCTGAGTGCTGCTTCCCTTCTCTCCCTACGGAGCATGGCCCGGGGGACCCCAGGGGCCGTGACTTGGGCCCAGCTGCAGCCAAGTCCATCCTCACCACTAGAGGTTCTGGTGAACACCTGCTGGGTCTTAGACTCCGCGCCCTGGGGAATCTTGGGCTCACTTTCCGGTCCATCCGCAGCAGTCTGCTATTGGGTTCACTACCTTGCGCTGCGCCCCTGCCTCCAGCAGGGTGCAGTCGTCACCTGGCCACAGGTGACCTGACAAATATATTCAGATATTCCCCATTAGTACAGGAATTGCCCCATGCAATATATTCAGATATTCCCTATTAGTACAGGAATTGCCAAATGCTATATATTCAGATATTCCCCATTAGTACAGGAATTGCCCGATGCAATATATTCAGATATTCCCCAATTAGTACACGAATTGCCCCATGCTATGTATTCAGATATTCCCCATTAGTACAGGAATTGCCCCATGCAATATATTCAGATATTCCCTATTAGTACAGGAATTGCCAAATGCTATATATTCAGATATTCCCCATTAGTACAGGAATTGCACCATGCTATATATTCAGATATTCCCCAATTAGTACACGAATTGCCCCATGCTATGTATTCAGATATTCCCCATTAGTACAGGAATTGCCCCATGCAATATATTCAGATATTCTGCATTAGTACAGGACTTGCCCCATGCATTATATTCAGATTTTCCCCATAGTACAGGAATTGCCCCATGCTGTATATTCAGATATTCCCCATTAGTACAGGAATTGCCCCATGCAATATATTCAGATATTCCGCATTAGTACAGGAATGGCCCCATGCAATATATTCAGATATTCCCCATTAGTACATGAATTGCCCCATGCAATATATTCAGATATTCCCTATTAGTACAGGAATTGCCCCATGCAATACTGTATATTCAGATATTCCGCATTAGTACAGGAATTGCCCCATGCAATATATTCAGATATTCCCCATAGTACAGGAATTGCCCCATGCAATATATTCAGATATTCCCCCATTAGTACAGGGATTGCACCATGCTATATATTCAGATATTCCCCCATTAGTACAGGAATTGCCCCATGCTATATATTCAGATATCCCCCATTAGTACAGGAATTGCCCCATGCAATTCATTCAGATATTCCGCATTAGTACAGGAATTGCCCCATGCAATATATTCAGATATTCCCCCATTAGTACAGGAATTGCCCCATGCTATATATTCAGTTATCCCCCATTAGTACAGGAATTGCCCCATGCAATATATTCAGATATTCCGCATTAATACAGGAATTGCCCCATGCTATATATTCAGATATTCCCCATTAGTACAGGAATTGCCCCATGCTATATATTCAGATATTCCCCATAGTACAGGAATTGCCCCATGCTATATATTCAGATATTCCCCATTAGTACAGGAATTGCCCCATGCTATATATTCAGACATTCCACATTAGTACAGGAATTGCCCCATGCTATATTTTCAGACATTCCACATTAGTACAGGAATTGCCCCATGCTATATATTCAGATAGTCCCCATTAGTACAGGAATTGCCCCATGCTATATATTCAGATTTTCCCCATTAGTACAGGAATTGCACCATGCAATATATTCAGATATTCTGCATTAGTACAGGACTTGCCCCATGCATTATATTCAGATTTTCCCCATAGTACAGGAATTGCCCCATGCTGTATATTCAGATATTCCCCATTAGTACGGGAATTGCCCCATGCAATATATTCAGATATTCCGCATTAGTACAGGAATGGCCCCATGCAATATATTCAGATATTCCCCATTAGTACATGAATTGCCCCATGCAATATATTCAGATATTCCCCATTAGTACAGGAATTGCCCCATGCAATACTGTATATTCAGATATTCCGCATTAGTACAGGAATTGCCCCATGCAATATATTCAGATATTCCCCATAGTACAGGAATTGCCCCATGCAATATATTCAGATATTCCCCCATTAGTACAGGAATTGCACCATGCTATATATTCAGATATTCCCCCATTAGTACAGGAATTGTCCCATGCTATATATTCAGATATCCCCCATTAGTACAGGAATTGCCCCATGCAATTCATTCAGATATTCCGCATTAGTACAGGAATTGCCCCATGCAATATATTCAGATATTCCCCCATTAGTACAGGAATTGCCCCATGCTATATATTCAGATATCCCCCATTAGTACAGGAATTGCCCCATGCAATATATTCAGATATTCCGCATTAGTACAGGAATTGCCCCATGCTATATATTCAGATATTCCCCATTAGTACAGGAATTGCCCCATGCTATATATTCAGATATTCCCCATAGTACAGGAATTGCCCCATGCTATATATTCAGATATTCCCCATTAGTACAAGAATTGCCAGATGCAAATATATTCAGATATTCCCCATCACCTATCCCATAGAGCACAGACAGAGTCACTTACCAGTCCAGAACAGAAGTGCAGAGTCTGAGACCTGTCCCACGAGAAGGGAGGGAGTCAGGGACAGTGAGTGTGACTGCTGGTGTGCTACTGTCCGACTCAGAGGCTCAGTTAGGCTGCAGTCAGGCTCTACGTTCCGGTTCCACCGAGGGAAGAAGACAGTGATGCCTCACGCCAGCCAGAAGTGACGCGATTCCGCTCGAAGCACCTCCCTACTACGTCCTAAGAACCAATCACAGGTCGCCAATGGAACAGTGGGAGTGTTCGGGGCGCCCCGAGGACAGTCTAAAGGAGGCCAATAAGCTTCCCAGACACAATCACGTGACGACAAATCCCCTTTCGTTTTCCATAGACATCGGTGTGTCCGGCGCCCCGCTCACACTGAAGGGAACAGATTTATTTATTTTTTTAAGGATGACTAGCCTTGGGGGGAGCGGGGCGGCACCCCTGCGCCCCCTATTGTCGGGCCACCATTGGTGGCCTCAGAATCTTCACGGTGCGTTTTGGCAAAGCTCAGTGGTGACTGTATGTGGCCTTTCTTGAGCGGTGGCTTTTTTTTTTTCACCCCTTTCCCCATAAAAGCTACATTTGTGGAGTATTTGTGGTATTGGTGTCACATGCACACAATGACCACTCTTTGTCAGAGTTGCTGTAGGCCTCTTGGTCGCCTCTCTGACCAGTTTCCTCCCGACTTTTATCCAGTTTGGAGTGACGTCCTGATCCAGGGAGGGTCTGTGTTCTACCGAATACCTTCCACTTCTTACTAATAGACTTCACTTTGCTTCTAGGCAGTGATAAAGCCTTTGTATCCATCTCCTGACTTGTGCCTCTCCACAACTTTATGCCAAGATCCCAGTAACAGCGCCCTGCCAACCATAGTTGCTTGTTTGATTCTACCACTACCAGGGCCTGAAATGCTCCAGGAAAGCTCTTTTCATGCTGAGCTAACCAAAATGACCCCAGCTGATCTTAGTTGAAAGTCAAATGGCTTTGTGTGACCACTTTAAGGTCATCACAGAGGACAAGGGGGCACTCTATGTCTAGAGGAAAACAGATTTCATCTCCAAATACAGAAAGGTTTCTTCACCGTAAGAGCTGTGACAATGTGGAATAGACTCCCTTCAGAGTTGGTTCTGGCCAGCTCACTAGATTGCTTTAAAAAAGTCCTGGATTCTTTCCTAGGTGTATATAATATAAATGGGTACTAATATTTATAGGTAAAGTTGATCCAGGGAATATCTGATTGCCTCTCGGGGGGATCAGGAAGGAATTTTGTTCCCCCGCTGTAGCTGTGTATTGAGGTTTTTTTCGCCTTCCTCTGGATCAACTGTGGGTATAGTATTGTGTATATGGGATTGTATGGTTGGGTTTTCAATACTGTTTTTTTTTTTTTTTCTTTGGTTGAACCGGATGGACTTGTGTCTTTTTTTTTCAACCTGACTAACTATGTGTGCTGTTGAGAAGGTGATTAGCTACACCTGAGTTTACAAGTCGTTTTGGGGTGGGGGTAGTCCTTTTCCCAACTCAGTCATTCTGTTTTTGATTTTTTACTGACATGTTGGTGTTCTATCTTTCACTTGGATATGATAAGTTGTAAATACAGCTGGATAAAACAAAAACTGTGCCTGTCTTCATTTCTTGCTCCAAAGCAGTGATTCTTTCCTGTACCCATTGCATCTGTTTCCAGCCAGTACATGAATTTGTTGCAGGCATTGATATTTGGTTTCAAATTCTAGAGAACATCTACAGCATCTGAATTCCAATGACCGCGTGAAATGGGGGGGGGGGGGCGCATGACTGGAGGAAGGGGTGCTCTCTGTTCTTCTCCAGTAACTTCATTCTAAATAAACTCCTTGACTATCAAGATACATTGTACAGCACACTAGACAAAATATATTAAGCACTTGCCGACCGACAGTAGTACATATACTGCGGCAGGTCTGCTCTGTCCCGCAAAACGACGTAAGTGCATGTCGTTTTGTGGGGGCACGCACATGCCGATTGGCCACAGGGGCAGCCAGTCAGCGGGTCCTGCAGCCAGTGATTGCCGCTGGACACCCGCGATCGCTCCCCGTGGAGCAGTGGTGGCCTGTCCATTGGGGGGGTGGTCGCAGGGGCGCTGCCCCCCCCCCCCATCCATCTGGCCCCCTAATCTACATGCAGGGTGCCGGACGCATGGATTCCAATAGGGGATTTTTTTTAAGCCCCTGATTAGAGCCTGATTAGAGCCAGAGGCTCTAATAGGCTTCAAAAAAGGGTGGGCTCAGGGCGCAGAGCACCGCACCCTGAGCCCACCCAGTTGTATGACTGAATGAATTGTATGAATGAATGAATATTCGCTATTATCACACTGATTTTCCTCCCAGCCAATCAGGAAGTGGCTAAAAAGAGAAGCGATTTTACTGGCCATTGGCCACAGAAGAGGGAGGAGTCGTACGGCCAGAGAAAACTCACAGCCGCTCGGGGAAGGAGCAGGTAAGGATGCTGAGCTGGGCAGTCAGCCGTCTGTCCTGGGAGGGGGTGGTAGATTTGATTGCCGATCGGCCGTCCCGCCGGGCGGGGGTGTTGGTCTTGCCGCGCCCCCCCCAAATTTTCATTCACCAGCCGCCACTGCCGTGGAGACAGGACGACGATCTGCCATTGTAAACAGGGCAGACCGCTGTTCTGTCAGTAATTAACACAGGGATCCTCTTATTTAGGAACACAAGTCTCTGTGTTCATTCAGCAAGCCCATCCCCCACACAGTTAGAGAACACCCCCTAGGCTCACACTTAACCCTTTGATCGCCTCTGATGTTAACCTCTTCCCTGCCAGTGTCATTATTACAGTAACAGTGCACATTTTTAGCACTGATTACTGTAGTAATGTCACCGGTCCCCCCAAAAGTGTCAAAAATATCAGTTAGGGGTCCGATCTGTCCGCCGCAATGTCACAGTCCCGCTAAAAATCGCAAATCGCCACCATTACTAGTAAAAATTAAATAAATAAAAATGACAAAAATCTTTCCCGTAGTTAGTAGACACGATAACTTTTGCGCAAACCAATCAATATACACTTATTGGAATTTTTTTTTTTTTTACCAAAAATATGTAGGAGAATACAAATTGGCCTAAAATGATGAAAAAATTTAATTTTTTTTTTTTTTTATTGGGAATGTTATATAGCAGGATGTAAAAAATATTGTTTTTTTTTTTTTCAGAATTGTTGCTCTTTTTTTTTGTTTATAGCGCAAAAAATAAAAATTGCACAGGTGATCGAATACCACCAAAAGTATTTCTCCTTTTTCCGACACCCTTTGACATAGCAAGCATAAAACTCTTCCAGGGCGGGGAGGGCCCACTGCCAGAGAATAAAAGGTTGTATAAGGAGTGGAGGAATGCTGCAAGAAGGCATTTAACCACTTCTGGACCGGAAGGTTTTCCCCCTTAATGACCAGGCCATTTTTTTGCAATTCGGCACTGCGTTAATTTAACTGAAAATTGCGCGTTCGTGCGATGCTGTACCCAAATAAAATTGATGTCCTTTTTTTTCCCACAAACAGAGCTTTCTTTTGGTGGTGTTTGATCACCTGTGTGGGTTTTTTTTTTTTTGCGCTTTAAACAAAAAAAAAAAAACGACAATTCTGAAAAAAAAAAAACAATATTTTTTACTTTCTACTATATAACCTTCCCAATAAAAAAAAATAAGTCACATTTTTTTATCCTTTTAGGCCAATTTGTATTCTACATACTTGTGTTAAAAAAATTCCCAACAAGCGTATTTTGATTGGTTTGCGCAAAAGTTATCGCGTCTACAAACTAAGAGAAAGATTTGTCATTGTTATTTACTTTTTTTTTTTACTAGTAATGGCGGCGATCTGCGATTCTTAGCGGGACTGTGACATTGTGGCGGACAGATCGGACCCCTAACTGACATTTTTGACACTTTTGGGGGGGACCAGTGACATTACTACAGTAATCAGTGCTAAAAATATGCACTGTTACTGTACTAATGACACTGGCAGGGAAGGGGTTAACACCAGGGACCATCAAAGGGTTAAATGTGAGCCTAGGGGAGTGTTTTCTAACTATCGGGGGAGGGACTTGTGAAATTATCATAGAGACCTGTGATCCTATATAGAAGGATCACATGAGCTCTGTGATCATTTCAGAGAGAAGAACGGTCAGCTGTGTTTACAATAGCAGACCGTTCTTCTCTCAGCAGGGAGCAATCGTGGGGGCCTGGCGGCTATTGCGGCCCCGGTCACGGGGATCAGCATCCCCGCTGCCTAGCTCCACTCCCGCGAACCGACGTACCAGTACGTAGATTCACACAGCCAAGCCAGCCTGCCGCAGTATATATGCAATGGGTGGTCGGCAAGTAGTTAAAGGGACAGTGTAAAAATAAAAGGTAAAATATGAAAATAAGAAAAATAAAAATGAAAGCGCACCGTCCCTCTGAGCTCTCGCGCAGAAGCGAACGCAAGTCGCGCCCACGTATGTAAATGGTGTTCAAACCACACATGTGAGGTATCGCCACGATCATCAGAGCGAGAGCAATAATTCTGACCCTCTACCTCCTCTACAACTCTCAATTGGTAACCTGTAAAAAAAATGTAAAATGTCACCTATGGAGATTTTTAAGTACCAATGTTTGTCGCCATTCCACAAGTGTTCGCAATTTTGAAGCATGACATGTTGGGTATCTATTTACTCGGCGTGACATCATCTTCCACATTATAGAAAAAAAATGTGTTCACTTTACTGGTAAGTTTTTTTTTTTTTAATGCAGTGAAATGTATGTTTTCCCCAAAAAATTGCGTTTAAAAGGCCTCTGCGCAAATACCGCGTGACAAAAAAATATTGCAACGACTGCCATTTTATTCTCCAGAGTCTTTGCTAAAAAAATATATATATATAATGTTTGGGGGTTCTAAGTCATTTTCTAGCAAAAAATACTGATTTTAACTTGTAAACAAGTGTCAGAAATAGGCCTGGTCCTTAAGTGGTTAAAGGAGAATTATATAAAAGAAACGGTTGGTTAATCCCACAAGTGCTTTTGTTTTGTTATTTTTGGGGTTCTTTTACCAATACTATTCCTTACTGGCTTTTGAAATTTACAGATTCAGCCATTTAGAATTTTTAGCACTGGGGGACACTTTTGGATTGACAAATAGTGCATTTTATATACAACTACAGTATCTCACAAAAGTAAGTACACCCCTCACATTTTTGTAAATATTTTATTCTATCTTTTCATGTGACAACACTGAAGAAATGACACTTTGCTACAATGTAAAGTAGTGAGTGTACAGCTTGTATAACAGTGTAAATTTACTGTCCCCTCAACACACAGCCATTAATGTCTAAACTGCTGGCAACAAAAGTGAGTACACCCCTAAGTGAGAATGTCCAAATTGGGCCCAAAGTGTCAATATTTTGTGTGGCCACCATTACCCTCTTGGGCATGGAGTTCACCAGAGATTCACAGGTTGCCACTGGAGTCCTCTTCCACTCCTCCATGATGACATCACAGAGCTGGTGGATGTTAGAGACCTTGCGCTCCTCCACCTTTCGTTTGAGGATGCCCCACAGATGCTCAATAGGGTTTAGGTCTGGAGACATGCTTGGCCAGTCCATCACCTTTACCCTCAGCTTCTTTAGCAAGGCAGTGGTCGTCTTGGAGGTGTTTGGGGTTGTTATCATGTTGGAATACTGCCCTGTGTCCCAGTCTCTGAAGGGAGGGGATCATGCTCTGCTTCAGTATGTCACAGTACATGTTGGCATTTATGGTTCCCTCAATGAACTGTAGCTCCCCAGTGCTGGCAGCACTCATGCAGCCCCAGACCATGACACTCCTACCTCCATGCTTGACTGTAGGCAAGACACACTTGTCTTTGTACTCCTCACCTGGTTGCCACAACACACACTTGACACCATCTGAGCCAAATAGGTTTATCTTGGTCTCATCAGAGCACAGGAGATGGTTCCAGTAATCCATGTCCTTAGTCTGCTTGTCTTCAGCAAACTGTTTGCGGGTTTTCTTGTGCATCATCTTTAGAAGAGTCTTCCTTCTGGGACGACAGCCATGCAGACCAATTTGATGCAGTGTGCGGCGTATGGTCTGAGCACTGACAGGCTGACCTTCCACCCCTTCAACCTCTGCAGCAATGCTGGCAGCACTCATACGTCTATTTCCCAAAGACAACCTCTGGATATGACGCTGAGCACGTGCACTCAACTTCTTTGGTCGATCATGGCGAGGCCGGTTCTGAGTGGAACCTGTCCTGTTAAACCTCTGTATGGTTTTGGCCACGGTGCTGCAGCTCAGTTTCAGGGTCTTGGCAATCGTCTTATAGCCTAGGCCATCTTTATGTAGAGCAACAATTCTTTTTTTTTTTTTCAGATCCTCAGAGTTCTTTGCCATGAGGTGCCATGTTGAACTTCCAGTGACCAGTATGAGAGAGTGAGAGCGATAACACCAAATTTAACACACCTGTTCCCCTTTCACACCAGAGACCTTGTAACACTAAAGAGTCACATGACATCGGGGAGGGAAAATGGCTAATTGGGCCCAATTTGGACATTGTCACTTAGGGGTGTACTCACTTTTGTTGCCAGCGGTTTAGACATTAATGGCTGTGTGTTGAGTTATTTTGAGGGGACAGCAAATTTACACTGTTATACAAGCTGTACACTCACTACTTTACATTGTAGCAAAGTGTCATTTCTTCAGTGTTGTCACATGAAAAGATAGAATAAAATATTTACAATAATGTGAGGGGGTGTACTGACTTTTGTGAGATACTTTATATAAATTGGACCAAAATGAGGGACACATGAGGAGGCAAGAGGGGCAGAGGGACTTTGTTCCAAATAAGGGACAGTCCCTCGAAAACAGGGACAGTTGGGAGCCATGTGTTTAGGAGATATATACTTTGCATGCAGCCAGTGACATCACTGGCACATGTGCTCTGAAGAAGCCGCCGCCCGTGCCGTTCCTTTAGAGCCCTGTGCTGTGAAGGGCGGCTACTGCGTGCATGCGCTGGAGTGACATCATCGCGGCTTCAGCCAATCAGATGGCCGGAGGACGCAAACCCGGAAGTAAGACGGCTGAACATGTCGGCCGTGTTGCCGGTGAGCGGGCGGCACTGCGGGGGCTTTGTTCTAAGGGAAGTAGTTCATAATTAGCTAGTATGCGATAAATACTAGCTCATATATTTTTGTCTTTCAGGTTTTTTTTTTTCTGAGGTTTACAACCTCTTTAACTCAAAGGCAAAGCTGTGTACACGGAGTTCTGATAAACATTAACTGCTCCTAGGGAGAAGGTGAGACCGGCTACAGACAGGTCAATCTCTCTGTGAGGTGTGAAATTTACACTTGACCTTGTCATTTCCACCTCTAAAACCTTCACAAGTGTTCTGTATAGGACGTATCATAGAAATAAAGGAACAAAAGTCCATTTATACTTAAAGCAGAACTCCACCCAAAAGGGGAAGTTCCCCTTTAAGGACTCGTACCCCGCTCCTCCTGCACAATTGGCACTTTTGTGGAGCGGGGGGGGGGGAGTGGTGGAGAAGGGGAGCAGGTACCCGAATTTGTACCTGCTGCCACTTTCGTTCCCAGCGCCGGGAGTTCTTCTTGCTCCCTCTGCAGTCTGACAGGTCCCAGAAGACTGCATCCACCCCCCCTCCCCCCCTGCAGGCACATGAGGGGGCAGATGGTGCTTGAGCACCTGCCCCTTGATACCCAAAGTACCCTTTTGTCAAGGCAGATATCCCAAATCTCCCACGAGGTGCAGGAGTCTCCCGCAGTTGGGCTCCCTGACACCCGCAAGTGCCGCGCGATGTCCCGGCTGCCCAGCTGTCAGCGCATCCCAGACTCAGGACGGAGGCGATGCTTCCTGTTTAGTTCCGGCTCTGTGCTGTCACAGGTGGAGTGATATTAAATGCCCTCCGCCTGTAAGAGGAGAGATACAGGAAGCATCGGCTCTGCATGCTTCCTCCAGCGCCGCTCCTCATACTCCGATGTTGATGTGTGTCAGAGGAGTCAGCAGTACTATTCATCAGTATCTGCCAGCAGTACCCATCATCAGTACCAGCCAGCAGTACCCACCAGCAGTACCTTCTTTATTTTTCGTTATAACAGAGAAGAAAAAGTTTTCAGGATGGCAACTCAACTTAAGATCCAAAATATTTTTTAACTTTGAAACTTAAAATCGTCTTTTCTGTTCTGTTTCATTTTCAAAGCTGCATCGCAGAATTTTTCAATGCAGAATCATCCGTATCGATACGCGTATCAGCAAGGCATGCATCACGATACATTGCTGTATTGATATTTTGTGCACAGCCCTATATTAAGCCCTGGTCCATGTGCCCCTTTTATACTTTGAGCACCTGCCCCTCCAAAGGTCTCTGCACAACCCTGCTGCCCTGGAAGGGTTATATGCTTATGTCAAAGGGTGTCGGAAAAAGGAG
Source organism: Pelophylax lessonae (assembly GCF_965119305.1). NCBI lineage: Eukaryota > Metazoa > Chordata > Amphibia > Anura > Ranidae > Pelophylax > Pelophylax lessonae. The sequence continues at coordinate 13,819,641 of NC_138771.1, read as the reverse complement.
AAATACTTGCCTTATCCTGTTCTTCAGCAGGGTCCTCCACAGCCTCCTCTTTAAGCTACTCGTATCTGTGGTTGCTTTCCTGCTTTCTCCACATATATTACAGGCTGTACATGACAATGCCGAGGGGGCCACCCAAAGACCAGAACTCTGGGTAGAAGAGGACAGCGCTGGAGCCAACATCCGCGTGGGTGTAAGGTCAGTAATAATTCTGGTTACTGCACCCCCTAGACATAATAAGCATCTAATCCTTCCAAGGTGAGGGGTGGCCCACTGCAAGGGTAGATTTTTTCTAATTTCGATAGTTTGGCTTTTAAACTCATCTAAACCCAAAATAAAACCATTTGTATATTGCGGGTTACCTGTTCTTATGTGGTGGCTGCATTAGTTGTCCTTTTTTTTGCCTTTTTTTTATCCTGGTAATCTTGTGAATAACACATTTTCTGTCCCTCCATGTCTACACCTTTTTTCCACCTTGGATCTATGGTGGAAGCCATGGTTGTTACACAGGCTTGACTTCAAACATGTCTGCCTTTGTTTATCTCTATTACATAGTGGATTGGGTAGATTATAAGGGCTACAAGTTTCTTTATGCTTTCTTTTAATCTCACATTAAGGACTCTGATAGGGACCCTGTTGTAAGGGAGGATTTAATGGAGACCCTTAAGTAAGGGAGGACTTTGATGGAGACCCCTATGGAAGAGTGGACTTTAATGGGGGCTCTTATGTAAGGGTAGACTTTGATGGGAGCTCTGATGTAAGGGAGGACTTTGATAGGGAATCCGATGTAAGGGAGGGCTTTGATGGAGACCCTGATGTAAGGGGGAACTTTATTGGAGACCCTGAAGTAAAGGAGGACTTTGATGGAGACCCTGAAGTAAGGGAGGACTTTGATGGAGACCCTGATGGAAGGGAGGACTTTGATGGAGACCCTGATGGAAGGGAGGACTTTGATGGAGACCCTGATGGAAGGGAGGACTTTGATGGAGACCCTGATGGAAGGGAGGACTTTGATGGAAACCCTGGTGGAAGGAAGGACTTTGATGGAAATCTTGATGGAAGGGACGACTTTGATAAAGACTTTGATGGAGACCCTGAAGGAAGGGAGGACTTTGATGGAGACCTTCATGGAAGGGAGGACTTTGGTGGAAGGAAGGACTTTGATGGAAATCTTGATGGAAGGGAGGACTTTGAGGGAGACCCAGAAGTAAGGGAGGACTTTGAGGGAGAGCCTAATAGAAGGGAGGACTTTGATGAAGACTTTGATGGAAACCCTGAAAGAGGGGAGGACTTTGATGGAGACCCTCATGGAAGGGAGGACTTTGGTGGAAGGGAGGACTTTGATGGAAATCTTGATGGAAGGGAGGACTTTGATGGAGACCCTGAAGGAAGGGAGGACTTTGATGGAGACCCTCATGGAAGGGAGGACTTTGGTGGAAGGGAGGACTTTGATTGAGACCCTTTGTGGAAGGGAGGACTTTGATGGAAATCTTGATGGAAGGAAGGACTTTGAGGGAGATCCTGAAGTAAGGGAGGACTTAGAGGGAGACCCAGAAGTAAGGGAGGACTTTGAGGGAGACCCTAATAGAAGGGAGGACTTTGATTAAGACTTTGATGGAGACCCTGAAGGAAGGGAGGACTTTGATGGAGACCCTCATGGAAGGGAGGACTTTGGTGGAAGGGAGGACTTTGATTGAGACCCTTTGTGGAAGGGAGGACTTTGAGGGAGACCCCAAAGTAAGGGAGGGCTTTGAGAGAGATCCTAAAGTAAGAGAGGACTTTGATGGAGACCCTGAAGTATGGGAGGACTTTGATGGAGACCCTGAAGTATGGGAGGACTTTGATGAAGACCCTGAAGTATGGGAGGACTTTGATGAAGACCCTGAAGTATGTGAGGACTTTGATGGAGGCCCTGAAGTATGTGAGGACTTTGATGGAGGCCCTGAAGTATGGGAGGACTTTGATGGAGACCCTGAAGTAAGGGAGGACTTTGATGGAGACCCTGAAGTAAGGGAGGACTTTGATGGAGACCCTGAAGTATGGGAGGACTTTGATGGAGACCCTGAAGTATGGGAGGACTTTGACGGAGACTCTGATGGAAGGGTGGACTTTGACAGAGACCCTGAAGAATGGGAGCACTTTGACGGTGATCCTGCCAGTAAAGGCCCGTACACACGTGCAGATTGTCGGCCGAAAAGATTCGGCCTACGACCGATTTTCGGCTTGTTAGTATGATGCTTCCGACAGCGCACTTTTGGCCGAACAGAATCTGTCGTGCAAGCATTAAAATTTTTGTATGCCGACACCAGAACGGCCGATTGTTCGCCAGTCAGTACAGATTTCGGCCGACAGACAGCAGATTTGCAAGACTGGGCATGCTCAGAAAAGAAAAAACACAGGGAAAGTTAACCATCACATGACATCACTTCTGCAGTCGGCTGTTGTTGGCAGACAAAATTCGTGTGCAGTCTTTTGCACTTTTCAGCGGACACGACAGCCCGGGGACAAAAGACGGCCGATCGTTCGGCCGACGATCGGTACGTGTGTACGGGGCTTTAGTCTTTAATTTTTCAACTTCCAAGCTGTCATGCAAAAGTGGTAGTTGGAGGATTGGGACAAACCATTTACCACTGACAGGAGTGCTTACAATTATCAACTTTTATTCATTTATTTTATATAAAATCTTTATCCCAAAAAGTAGAAAGCTGTCGCTGTAACAAATTTGTAAAATCTTATCAGGCGTTCAGGTTTTATTGTTAGTCAAGACCTTCTTAATCTGCTAGTCCATGTAACACTCCCTTACCCATGGATAGACAGTGCTGCTGTCCAATGCTCCTCCATCCAGAGTGGAGACACCCTAAGACAGGAAGTGTGTTATGCCCCATACACACGTGCAGATTATCTGAAGACTTTTGTCTGCAGACTTACCTTTTCTATGTAGTGCGAGGGCCTGCCGGATTGCATACAAATTGAAAGTGTTTAGGTTTGACCTCATATTATATGGTTTTGGTAAGTCTGCAGACAAAAGTCTTCAGATAATCTGCACGTGTGTACGGGGCATTACTTTCAGGATCAACAGTTGAAAAATAAAGGAAAACGAATGCAGCCACCACATTTTAAAGTGGTAATCAACCCAAAACCAAAAATGTAATATATTGCATCTTCCCAATCATTAGATGTGGCAGCTGCATTAGTTTGCTCTTTTTTAGGCTTTTTTCCCCTCTGCTTTTACCTGGTGATCTGGCCAGAAACACACCACCTGTATTGCAGCACCCCCATTCTTAAACGTGGGCATCTGAAGCCGCAGTGTAATCTTCCTGATTCCAGCCTCCTGGGAGTGATGACAAACAGCTCCCAGGATGCAATTCAAAGGCGGAAGTGATGTCAGTGGCTGTGGCCACAGAGGGGGGAGAAGGAGAAAGTACAATGAAAAATGCCCTGAAAATAAGGTAAGGGACCCCCGAAAATAATTGAAAATGCCCAATTGTTGATCAGCATAGCGAGCGCTCCAGGAATCACTAAAGTTGCAAAATAGGCCGGAACTCCACTTTAAAGATAATTTATGTTGGAGGGGGAAGATTTGTGCTAGAAGGGGAAATTTGGGGGGGGGGGTGGTGTTGTGCTAGCAAAGGTAATATGATAGGGGGGAGGGGATTTGTGTTGGGAGGTAGTAGGGGATATGAATTGTTCTAGAAGGGGAAATTTGGGGAGGTGTGCTATGAGTGGTGATTTGAAGGGACTTTATTTTGGTGGGGGGGGGATTTGTGCTAGGAGGGGGAATTTGGGAGGGTTTGTGCTAGAAAAAGTAAAATGATGGAGCGGGTGAAGTGGATTTGTGCTAGGAGGGGAATTTCTAATTTTTTAGGTGGGGGAAGGGGATTTGTACTAGCAGGGATTATTGGGGGTTTCTGTGCTAGGATAGGGGCGAATAGTGCTAGGAGGGGGAATTGGGGGGGGGGGGTCTGTGCTAGAAAAGGTAACATGGTGGGGGGGAGTTGGTTTAGGGGATTTGTGCTAGGAGGGGGAATTCTTTTTTTTTTTTTTTTTTTTTGGGGGGGGGGGGGGGTTTGTACTAGCAGGGATGATTGGGGTGTTTGTGCTAGGATTGGGGGGGGGGGAAAATTGTGCTGGGAGGGCTGTGCTAAAAAGGTAATATGGTAGGGAGGGTTAGGGTATTTGTGCTAGGAGAGGAATTTTTAGGAGGGGAAGGGGGGTTTATACTAGCAGGGATGGTTGGGGGTATTTGTACTAGGATTGGGGGGGGGATTAGTGCTAGGAGGGGGAATTTGGGGGGGGGGGTGTGCTAGAAAAGGTAATATGGTAGGGGGGTTAGGGTATTTGTGCTAGGGGACGAATTTTTAGGAGGGGAAGGGGGATTTGTACTAGCAGGGATGGTTGGGGGTATTTGTACTAGGATGGGGGGGTGATTAGTAGGGTAGCGATTCGATTCCACGATGCATCACGATTACTATGGGGACCCTTTTCTAAAGGGGGATCTATGGGAACCCTGCTCTAAAGGAGATCTATGGTGAGCCCAGCATTCCTCCTTACCAGGGCCTACTGTACTACAACTAGGGGGACTACAGAGCCCAGCATTCCTCCTTACCAGGGCCTACTGTACTAAAACGCGGGGGACTACAGAGCCCAGCATTCCTCCTTACCAGGGCCTACTGTACTACAACTAGGGGCACTACAGAGCCCAGCATTCCTCCTTACCAGGGCCTGTTATACTAAAACTAGGGGCACTACAGAGTCTGTAGTCTCCCCTAGTTGTAGTATAACAGGCCCTGGTAAGGAGGAATGCTGGGCTCTGTAGTGCCCCTAGTTGTATTATAGCAGGCCCTGGTAAGGAGTAATGCTGGGCCCTGTAGTGCCCCGACTTACCAGGAAGCAGAGCTGCGGCCAGTTGTGGGTGAAGTAGCGGTAGGTGTATGGAGTAGGGCTCAGACAGGTCCCGGGTGATGAGCCTCATGATGTCGGGCATTTGGCGCTCGGACTCGTAGCGGATATCGTGCAGTGCACGGTACAGGCAGAAAGCAGGGCCTCCTCGGCCAGTCCATTGGGGGGGACGGCAGTCCGTGGGTCGGGGGGCAGTTTGCTCTGCAGGCTCCGCTCTCCTCATCTTCCATGAGGAGCTCCGTGTTCCGCAAGCCCAGCCGCCACTCTCCTCAAGCGCCAGCGCCGCCCACCCCCGGAAGTGACGTCAAGCTAATCGATTTTGCAGTCACACCGAATCGATGCAGAATCGCGAAGGGTCGCATCGCGATGCATCGATTCGGCGATTATATTCCGCAGGCCTAGTGATTAGTGCTAGGAGGGGGAATTTGGGGGGGGGGGGTAGTTCTAGAAAAGGTAATATGGTAGGGGGTTAGGGGATTTGTGCTAGGAGAGGAGTTTTTAGGAGGGGAAGGGGGATTTGTACTAGCAGGGATGGTTGAGGGTATTTGTTCTAGGATGGGGGGGGGGGATTAGTGCTAGGAGGGGGAATTTGGGGGGGGGGGTTGTGCTAGAAAAGGTAATATGGTAGGGGGGGTTAGGGGGTATTTGTGCTAGGAGAGGAATTTTTATTTTTTAGGAGGGGGAAGGGGGTTTGTACTAGCAGGGATGATTGGGGCTGTTTGTGCTAGGATGGGGGGGGGGGATTTGTGGGGTAGAGGATTTGTACTAGGAGGGGGGGGGGGGCTCTGTAGGGATGGATTTGTGCTGGGGGCATATGGAGAATGAGCTGAGGGGGGGCAAAGATTTGTGCTGGGAAAGGGATTTCAGTAGGAGGCAGATTTGTATTAGGAGGAGAGGGATTTTAGCAGGGGGTAGGTTTGTACCGGGAGGAGGGGGAATTTATGCCTAGGGGGTAGGCTTGCAGATTAGTGCTTGATTTATTCATTTATTTTTTTGGGGCGGGGGGGGGGGGGTTTTCTGACGCATAATGCTCATACATCTTAGGGGGGGAGGCGCAATTTGACATGTTTGCCCTGGGCTGTAGATGACCTTGTCCCGACACTGTGAGGACCTGTCAGATTTCAGGTCAAAAATGCCTTCCCCCTTTCTGGGGTTAAAGTGGAGTCTCCCCCTCCCCACGAAAATTACAACTCAGCAGCTACAAATACTGTAGCTGCTGACTTTTAATATTAGGACACTTACCTGTCCAGGGATCCCGCAATATTGGCTCCCCAGTCGATTTTCAGTTTGGCTCTTGGGTGCTGCCGCCGCCATTTGTGGTAAGGGAAACTCGCAGTGAAGCCTAACGAGTTCCCCACTGTGCATGCGCGAAGCGCACTGCGCCTTCTAACTGGCTCGGTGTTCTGCCGAAAACTCCAACTTGCCGAGCACTCCAACCACGTCGGATTGGCTCTTGGGTGCTGCCGCCGCCATTTGTGGTAAGGGAAACTCGCAGTGAAGCCTAACGAGTTCCCTACTGTGCATGCGCGAAGCGCACTGCGCCTTCTAACTGGCTCAGTGTTTTGCCGAGAACTCCAACTTGCCGAGAACTCCAACCACGTCCCTTCTGGTGACTCTACAGCAGGAATAGTTGGAGATTTCGAGGAGTTGGTGTTTTCACAGAACACCGGGGGCCTATACATTCCGGTACACGCCATATTGACTGGACATTGTTAGTTCGCCCGCTAGTAACCAAAAACATGGCCGCCTCCAAGGCAGACACAACTTTGTTCTTCCTTACCCGGTGTTCTGTGAAAAGAGGCCACTGCTCGTGTACCGGAATGTATAGGCTGCCGGTGGTCTGAGAAAAGAGAAAATCATCGAAATCTCCAATTATTCCTTCTGTAGAGTCACCAGAAGTGATGTGGTTGGGGATTTTGGCGAGTTGGGAGTTTTTGGCGGAAGAAGGACGACAGGGGGAAGAACTTCCAAGGGACCTCGCCGTGGCGGAGTCTCATAGAAGTGACGACGGGTCTAAAAACATGTACCCCCTCCCCCCTGAAAGGTGCCAAATGTGGAAGGGGGGGGGAAGCAGATAAGAAGAGCTCTTGGGTGCTGCCACCGCCATTTGTGATAAGGGAAACTCGCAGTGAAGCCTAACCGGTTCCCTACTGTGCATGCGCGAGGCGCACTGCGCCTTCTAACTGGTCCGGTGTTCTGCCAAAAACTCCAACTTGCCGAGAACTCCAACCACGTCCCTTCCGGTGACTCTACAGCAGGAATAATTGGAGATTTAGAGGAGTTGGTGTTTTCACAGAACACCGGCAGCCTATACATTCCGGTACACGCTATATTGACTGGACATTGTTAGTCCGCCCGCTAGTAACCAAAAACATGGCCGCCTCCAAGACCAGACACAACTTTGTTCTTCCTTACCCGGTGTTCTGTGAAAAGAGGCCACTGCTCGTGTACCGGAATGTATAGGCTGCCGGTGGTCTGAGAAAACAGCAACTCTTCGAAATCTCCATTTATTCCTTCTGTAGAGTCACCAGAAGTGATGTGGTTGGAGATTTTGGCGAGTTGGAGTTTTTGGTGGAAGAAGGCCAACATGGGGCAGAACTTACAAGGGACCTCACCATGGCGGAGTCTCATAGAAGTGATGACGGGTCTAAAAACAGGTACCCCCCGAAAGGTGCCAAATGTGGAAGGTGGGGGGGAGCAGATAAGTGGAGCTTCCATTTTTCCTCCCCCTATGATCTCATTGTGATGGTATAAACAGCTTGCACCCGGCAGTGGTATGGCCCTTCAAACACTGTTTATACCATGGGTGTCCAACCTTTTGACTTCTCTGGGCCACATTGAGTGTAGAGAAATTTTCTTGGGCCGCATATAAAATATATACTATAGTTAAGGTAGATAAGCAATAAAACGCCACCGTGCCCTTCCAGCGCCGCCGCAACACAACTAGAGGACGGTCAAATGAAATGGAATCAGTATACAGAGGTTTACATCTTCTGAGAAATATTAAAGGAACACTCTAACCACCATGACCTCTTCAGTGATTTGAAGTGGTCATGGTAGTTGGAGTCAGAAACACGGCACATGCTGGGATATTTACAGTTATGTGCTGGGGGATAGTTGCACTCTTAGCACATGTGACTTGGGCAGCCAGAAAATGTCATGTCCTTATTCATACATGTATGAACAAGGACATGACATATTATGACAAAACACAACTAGTTATTAAAAAACATATTGCAACAATTTACACACACTAATGCACATACCTTTCTACTTATTTTATAGACTGCTGGTAGATAATGCTGGTCATGCGGGTACTGCAGTAGAGAGCAGAGCCACTGCTTCCTGTATGGCTCCTGTCACAGGCAGAGTGCATTTCATATCACTCCACCTGTGACAGAGCCAGAACATTACAGGAAGCAGCGGCTTT
>NC_138771.1:13806836-13811115 GCF_965119305.1 Pelophylax lessonae | reverse complement strand
CGAGTATACAGCCCTGTACCTCTGGACCTTTTTACATTACACAGCCGCCCCTGTACCTCTGGACCTTTTTACATTACACAGCCGCCCCTGTACCTCTGGATCTCTTTACATTACACAGCCGCCCTGTACCTCTGGACCTTCTTTACATTAAACAGCCGCCCAGTACCTCTGGACCTCCATTACACCAGCCCCCCTGTACCTCCTGGACCCCTTTACATTACACCAGCCGCCCCTGTACCTCTGGATCTCTTTACATTACACAGCCGCCCCTGTACCTCTGGATCCCTTTACATTACACAGCCCCTGTACCTCTGGACCTACATTACACAGCCGCCCCTGTACCTCTGGACTTCTTTACATTACAAGCCTCCCTGTACCTCTGGACCTCTTTACATTACACAGCCTCCCTGTACCTCTGGACCGCTTTACATTACACAGCCTCCCTGTACCTCTGGATCTCTTTACATTACACAGCCTCCCTGTACCTCTGGACCGCTTTACATTACACAGCCTCCCTGTACCTCTGGATCTCTTTACATTACACAGCCGCCCCTGTACCTCTGGATCCCTTTACATTACACAGCCCCTGTACCTCTGGACCTACATTACACAGCCGCCCCTGTACCTCTGGACTTCTTTACATTACAAGCCTCCCTGTACCTCTGGACCTCTTTACCATTACACAGCCTCCCTGTACCTCTGGACCGCTTTACATTACACAGCCTCCCTGTACCTCTGGATCTCTTTACATTACACAGCCTCCCTGTACCTCTGGATCTCTTTACATTACACAGCCGCCCCTGTACCTCTGGACCTCTTTACATTACACAGCCACCCTGTACCTCTGGACCGCTTTACATTACACAGCCGCCCTATACCTCTGGACCTCTTTACATTACACAGCCGCCCCTGTACCTCTGGATCTCTTTACATTACACAGCCGCCCTATACCTCTGGGACCTCTTTACATTACACAGCCTCCCTGTACCTCTGGACTTCTTTACATTACACAGCCTCCCTGTACCTCTGGATCTCTTTACATTACACAGCCCCTGTACCTCTGGAGCTCTTTACATTACACAGCCGCCCCTGTACCTCTGGACCTCTTTACATTACACAGCCGCCCCTGTACCTCTGGACCTCTTTACATTACACAGCCGCCCCCCCCCCCCCCCCCCCACACACACACACCTTTTTGACCTCTGGGAGATTTACGACTTTTGTGATTCGGCACTGCGTTACTTTTAACTGACAATTGCGGTCGTGCGACGCTGTACCCAAATAAAATTGATGTCTTTTTTTTCCCACAAATAGAACTTTCTTTTGGTGGGATTTGATCACCTCTGCATTGTTTTTATTTTTTGCGCTATAAACAAAAAAAGAGCGACCATTCTAAAAAAACAAAAGAAAACAATATTTTTCACATTCTGCTATATAACATTCCCACAAAAAATGTAAAAATCAAAGGTTTTCATACTTTTAGGCCAATTTGTGTTCTGCTACATATTTTTGGAAAAAAAAATCCCATTAGGCGTATTTTGATTGGTTTGCGCAAAAGTTATCGCATCTACAAACTAGGGGAAAGATTTATGTCATATTTATTTATTTTATTTTTTTACTAGTAATGGCGGCAATCAGCGATTTTTAGAGGGATTGCGCGGACAGATCGGACCCCTAACTGACATTTTTCACGCTTTTGGGGGTACCAGTGACATTACTACAGTAATCAGTGCTAAAATATACACTGTTACTGTAATAATGACACTGGCAGGGAAGGGGTTAACCTAGGGGTGATCAAAGGGTTAAATGTGAGCCTAGGGGGGTGTTTTTCTAACTCTATGGGGAGGGACTTGTGAAATGACCATAGAGACCTGTGATCCTATATAGAAGGATCACAGGGGCTCTGTGATCATTTCAGAAAGAAGAACGGTCAGCTGTGCTTACAACAGCCGACCGTCCTTCTCTCTCTGTGGGGAACGATTGCGGATGCCCGGCGGCAATCAGTGCCGCCAGTCCCGTGCATCGGCATCCCCACTGCCTAGTGGGTGCGGGAGGGTGCCTCTGGTGGCGCGCGCTCACCCCCCAGCACCACGGGCACGACTGACATACCCCTACATCCTTTCGCGCAGCCTTGCCAGCCTGCCGCAATAAAACTGCGGCAGGCGGTCTGCAAGTGGTTGATAAACACACACTCACCTGTCCCATGATCCAGCGATGGAGCGGGAGCCTTGCTCCTCTCCCTCTTCTCCCCCACGGCGCTGGCATCTCTAGTGTGGGCACCCGGCTGTGACAGCTTGCGGCTTCACAGCTGGGTGTGAATTGCCATGCATGTCCTGAGCGGATGGGCAATCTTTGGAGACCTCTGATGTGTCCCAGAAGATTGCAGAGAGGGAGGGGGAGAAGGGGGCCTAGGCGGCCCGAGCGGAAGTGGGAGCGGGTACTTGTCTAAGTACCCGCTCCCTCCCCAAAAAAAAATAACATGCCAAATGTGGCATGTCAGGTGGGTGGTCAGGAGGCCTTAAAGCAGAATTTCCACTTTTGGGTGGAACTCCACTTTAATGAAATTAGCAGGTGCACTAGATGGGCAACAGTAAGACGACCCCCAAAACAGGAATAGTTTTACAGGTGGAGACCACTGACATTTGTTTTCCCTATTCATATTTTCTGAGTGTTTTTTCACTAGGTTTGCATTTGGCTAGGGTCAGTGTCACTACAAGTAGCATGAGGCCATACCTGGACCCAATAGAGAATGCACCATAGAAACGCAGTCTGAATGTGTTTTCCAGACACTTTTCTGCATGTGCATTTTTGATGCAGTCCAGTGCATTTTTCCCCCCTCCTTTTTTTTTTTTTTTTTTAACCTTAAGGGCCAGTTCACATCATAGAAACGCAGTCCGGATGCATGCAGGATGCTTTTTGCATGTGCATTTGATGCGATTTGATGCATTTCCGGTGCATTTTTTTTATGCGGCCTGTTGCATTCCCCCCCCCCCCTTTTTTTTCTTCATCCTAAATAAGGACCTGTGTTCGTGTGTTTAAGTGCGTTCCGGTGCGTTTTTGATGCATTTTACTGCATTTCAGTACAGTTCAGTTTTTCTGGAACGCACTGGAACTGACCGCACTGGTGTCAACTATGCCATTGAAAACCATTTTAAGTACTCTATATGTATTTTTGATGCAGAAAAAAAAAATGCACTGGACCGCATGTGAACTGTCCCTTAAAGCGGAGTTCCGGGTATAAAATCAAAAATTTTTTTTTGGTCACTCACCTTGATATAGAAGAAAATATACTCACCTTCCTTCCACTTCCTCCCTCGGCGGCCGCGGCCCGCACCGTCACTTCCGGCTTGCGATGACTTCTGGGAGCTGAATGTCATCGCTCCCAGGAATCAATGCGCCTGCACCGGCCCCGCTCATCACTTCCGGTGCAGGCGCGTCATTCCCTGCTAAACAGCTTCTGGGCATGCCCACAAGCTGTGCAGGGATGCCGCCGCCGCGCCTGCACCGGAAGTGACGAGCGGGGCTGGTGCAGTGCATTGTGGGACTCCGACGTCACCGAAGAGGAGGCGCTGGCTTCACCTGCCCACACCTGAGATGGCAGCGCTGGAGAAGAAATTTTCAAGGTAAGTATTTCTTCTAAAAGGTAAGTGAAACAGGGGACAGTTCAGAGGCTATCCATTATGGAATGTACTAGCCCTGACTGTACCGGGGGTATTTTTATCTAAATTTGACCCCCGAGGCCGGAACTCCGCTTTAAGGACTAGTTCACACCATTGAAACACAGTCTGGATGCATGCCGGATGCTTTTTTGCATGCGCATTTGACACTTTTTAGATGCCTTGTAGTGCGTTTTTGATGCGTTCCAGTGCATTTTCCCCCCTTTTTTTTTCTCTTCACCTTAAATAAGGACCTGTGTTCCAGTGCGTTTAAAGAGGAAGTAAACCCTCCTCTGTAACTTCTACCTATAGGTAAGCCTATATTAAGGCTTACCTATAGGTACTGTAAATATCTCCTAAATATGCACCGTTTAGGAGATATTTACCTTACATGAAGCCAGTGACGTCACTGGCGCAGGCGCTCTGAAGGAACGGCCGCTGGTGCCGTTTCTTCAGAGCCCCGTGCCGTGACCGTCGGCTCCGGCCAATCAGATGGCCGGATGCCGCGATCCCGGAAGACGGGTGACTGGACATGTCGCCCGTCATACAGGTAAGCGGGCGGCACAGCGGGGGCTCGTTCTAAGGTAAGTATTTCATAATGAGCTAGTATGCGGTGCATACTA
>NC_138771.1:13539336-13804336 GCF_965119305.1 Pelophylax lessonae | reverse complement strand
AAATATATAATCAAGTGTCCACAAATTTTAAATAAAGTGCAAAATGTGTTTAAGGTGCAGTCCAAATTTATATTCTTCCAAAGAAGTTTATGGTGCAAAAAAAGTGCTCAAAGTCCAAATAAAGTGCCCAAGTGCTCTTCAAAGAAAGTCCCCCTATGGGGATGCACTCACCAAATTTGGGATGTAAATGAGCCTTAAATATATATAATATTCCGTTTAGAAAGTCAGGGCAGCTACACGGAGACTAAAGGTTTCCCTTGTCCGGATGGATGGATGGCTGCAATCCTTTACCATGGGCTCCTTATTAGCTCCTCTCCACTCTCTCCCAAATGATGTGATCAGAAAGAAGGAAAGAAGCCAAACATTGTGAAGCCCGTAATATATTTATTATAAGTTTTAAAAAAGTAATGGTACTCACAAAAGTAAGGTATAGTTAGGCATTAATCGGTAAATACAGCGATGTCCTTCTCTTCCGTGTCCGCTGCCGGCGTGCGGTTCACGGTGGTTAACAGGAAATGACGCTGTAGCGTACCACTGCCCGGAAGTGCGTCGACGCGTTTCGCCCGCCTTGTGGGCGTTATCAAAGACATCACTTCCGGTAAAGCGGCTCGCATTTATACTTATCATGCTCCGCTTGTAGCCAATCGGCCAGAAAGGGGGGGTGGAACAAATTCAGTGTTTACTTCCTGCCCATGTTTATCCCAAGCGTGTCCCCACAAGGCTAAACTGGCCATTACGTCCGTGGACAATTTTCTGTTCCGCAGAGATATATGTCTATAACATTATTTTATTTATGCCATCAGACCCATAAAGCGATCATTTATGCCACCACCTCATTTCCTGTTACCGATTCAGTAACCAACATACACATTAAATTTATTTAAAAACATATTAAACAATTAACATTATCTTATGATAAATAGCAATGGGATATTATTACCACTAGATTACCTAATTTATAGTGTGTTTTATATCATTAGTCTATAGTATTTCTCCATTGCAATTCATCTTTAACATGAGCAATTGATTTTAAAACATCAAATATTCCTCAGAATGTATTATTTATAAAAATCTTTAAAAATTGTTAAAAATTATCATATCCTATAAATATAAAGTGGTCACTAAGAGAAAAATTATTAATTTTTTTTATAAAGAAAATACTAATAAATAATAAAAATAAAAATAAAAAATAAAAAAAATAAAAAATAAAAAATAATAAAAAATAATAAAATAAATACAATGAAAAATAATAATAAAAATAAAATAAAAAAATAAAAAATAAAATAAAAAAATAAAAATAAAATTAAAAAAAATAATAATAAAATAAAAATAAAAATAAAAATAAAAATAAAATAAAAAATAAAAAATAAATAAATAATAAAAATAAAAATAAAAATAAAAATAAAAATAAAAATAAAAATGAAAATGAAAATGAAAATGAAAATAAAAAATAAAAAATAAGAAATAAACAAAAAATGAATGAAAATAAAATAAAAATAATAAATAAAAAAATAAAAATATTTTTCAATCGAATTACAGGAAAAAGAAAGGGAAAAAGGAAGAAAAGAAAAGGGGTGTCACCAATTAGACAAAAAACAATTTAGATCTAAATCTATATTAAGACCCCGTGGCTGCAGAGTACCGAGGCGGTGGATCCACTGTGTTTCATTTTTAGAGATTGCTCTCTTTAGATTACCACCTCGCCAATGTGGTTCAACCCTATCTATGGCACAAAAGGCCAGCCCTCTTGGGTCTTTATTGTGGGCCAACCTAAAATGGTTGGATACGCTGTGATGGCGGAATCCCTTTTTAATGTTGGTCACGTGTTCACGTAATCTGACTTTAAGTTCCCTCGTTGTTCTACCCACATATTCTAGCCCGCAAGGGCATGACAATAAATATGTCACATGGGTAGATGAACATGTGATAAATTTGTCTATGGTAAACTGTTTACCATAGGCAAAGGATCTAAAATCAGAAGTTTTTCGCTTCCTATGCCTTGAGGTCTTACATATTGCACATCTCCTACAGCTAAAATAACCAACTTGGTCTAAAAAGGTACATGTTTTAATAGGGGGATTTACCACGTTATGCGCTAATTTAAGTCTTAAAGTGCTTGGTTTAGTGTAAATAAATTTAGGCCTCTGAGGTAGGATATTTTTTAGTGTGTCGTCTTTTAAAAGTAATGGCCAATGTTTTTTTATTATGTGTTCGACTTGTTTATATTGCCTGGTAAAACCTGTCATAAAGGCCAAACTGTAATTGTCGGTATTGTTACGATCTCTAGATTTGTCCTTCAGTAATTCTTTTCTGTCCATCTTCCTGATATTTTCTTTAGTGTTAATAAGGTCCTTGGAATTGTAGCCTTTCTCTTCAAATCTCCTTATTAGCATGTTGGCTTGTTGGTCGTAATCTTCTATTCGATCACAATTCCGTCTGACTCTGAGTAGCTGGCTCTTAGGGACTGAGCTCAGCCACTTTGGATGATGGCAACTCCCTGTTGGGATGTAACCATTCCTATCGACGTCTTTAAAATATGTACGTGTAAAAAGTTTTCCCTCAGATTTAAAAATTTCAAGGTCTAAAAATTGGATCGATTGGTTTCCTATATTCTCTGAGAAGGAAATACCATACTTGTTTCTTCCAATAAAATCCAAGAACGCCATCAAAGAATCCCGGTTGCCCCTCCACACCATGATAATATTGTCTATATATCTATAGTAGAGTTTCAGATGGATTGGCTGATCCCTAAAAATTGTCTCCTCTTCCCATTTCATCATAAAGATGTTGGCTATGGACGGCGCATATTTAGCCCCCATAGCCACACCCCTTTTTTGCCTGTAGAATCTCTTACTGTGCCAAAAGAAATTGTGGCTCATGGCTAAATCAAGGGCTTGTAGTAAGAATTCCTTTTGCTTCTTCCTTATCTGGGTGGTGTCAAGGACCCATTTAGCAGCCTCCAAGACATGTAACTGCCGTATATTCGTGTAAAGTGAATTTACATCCACACTTACAAGGAGGTCATCTTCTTCTATTTCAATCCCATTGAGGATCCCCATCAGATGCTTGCTGTCCCTCAGATAGGCTCTTCCTTGCTGCGCTAGGGGCTGAAAAAAACAATCAAGGTATTCTCCCATTCTGGAGAAAAGGGAGTCCACTCCACTTACTATCGGTCTCCCCGGAGGTTTCTTGTTATTCTTATGGATTTTGGGGAGCTGATAAATGACCGGTACTCTTGGTGCATCAGGTATCAAGTATCGACTTTCCTTCTTGTTCAAGATTTCATCTTTCGTGGCTTTCTTGATCAATTTTGTTAGTTTGGCCTTGTATAGTTTACTAGGATTGCCTTTAAGCTCTTCATATGTTTCCGTATCTTTGACCAATCTATCAAGTTCCTCGAGGTAGTCTTGTTTGTTTAAAACCACCAAACCACCCCCTTTGTCCGCAGGCCTAATTACAATATTTTTCTTATTTTCAAGTAGTTTAAGGCCTTTTTCTATATCTCTCTTTTTTCTAGAGGGGCGGACTTTTAATTTTTCCAAATCCTCTTCCACTAAAATTTTAAAAACATCTAAAAATTGATTGTTCTTGGGCTTGGGGTTAAAAACAGAATTATTCCTTAGTTGCGTATGCGCATACTCTTCCAATATAACCTCTCCTTTGGGAGGATTTCTTGCAAAATGTTTTTTGATATTAATTTTTCGTATAAACTTTTGGAGGTCTATAAAAGTGTCAAACTTGTTGACATTTTTGTCTGGCGCAAATTTAAGACCCAAGGCTAAAACTTGTAATTCTTCTTTAGTAAAGGTTACATCACTTAAATTAAAAATCCCTTCTGTTAGTTTACTCTTTTCCTTTTTCCTCTTCCCTCCTCGGCATCCTCTGGTCTTTCGTTTTGTTCTCCCCTCACTTGTACTTGTTGGGGTTCTGTGGGGAACCAAGGTCTCCAGTCCTCCCTCTGCTCCTGTTGGTAATAATTGTTGGTGTTCCCCCTCCCTCTGGGATTGTGTCCTCCTCTTCCTCTCCAAGGGGGTCTCCCTGATCCCCTCCTGTGAAAATCCCCTCTGTAATAGTTATTTTGATGTGGGCCTTGATATTGGCCCCTTCCCCCCCTATAGCCACCGTTCGGATACCCCCGTGCTCCCCCTCGTGGGCCTCTGGGGTAGTATCCCTGGTTCTGTCCAGGTAGGTGGTATTGTTGTGCTGGTTCATTTCTCAGGGGTTCGAACCTATTTGATGTCGAGATCTCGTAGTGGGGAGTACGGGATTGAGATCTCCCTCGTGGAGCCGATCTCGGTTCTCTTCCATTGCTCCTCCCGTTATTCACTGGGGTTTCATTATTCCTTGGTGTCTGGAATTGAGAAGAAGCTGGGAAGGGGTGTTCTCTCTCAATAGAGGAAGCTCTGGAGCTATCTTCCTGCACTGTTGTATCTTCCTGCCATTTATAAACTTTATTCATTTTATAGTCATTTGTATCTCTAAGGAATTTTTTCATTTTTTTCTTTTGTGTATCCCTATCCACTTTATCTGCAAATTCTTGTAACTGCTTCATTTTTTCTTTATATTCAGCATTATCATCCAGATCTACAAATTTTGCCTTGATGGCATTAATGTTAGCCTCCAGATTTTTCAATTTTTTCTCTTTCCTGGAGATGAGCAGTTCTAAAAGTTTCTTTTCAGTATGTCGAAAGAAGCTAAACCATTCATCTTCCAGTGACTGGTCGATGAGACCATCATTGGGGGCTACATCCCATCTGAGCCGTCTGGGTGTTATCCCATCTTTAACATATTTATTGAGGGTAAAAACATCCCACCACGCTCTAATTTGCTTATCAATAAAACCTCTCAAATGTTTAAAATCTTGATTAAGATTAAAACCTACATTGGATTGCGAAAAGAATTCGTCCGCATCCAACTTCCTCTGGCTTACAAAACTAAAAACATCCATAGCAGCAGGTGCAATACCACAGGGGTTAAAAACGTGTAAAACAATAAATTAATACCCGCGCTGTGATGAATAAATATTAGTGAATTATAAAATTAGATATGTGTCTATCTAACCTGAAGCTGCTGCTCACCAAGTAAAAAACCGGGGAAGACTAAAAGACAAATAGGCAGCGCTAGCAGGTGAAATCTATAAATAAGTGCTGAATGGTAAAAAAATAAAGTATGATGTGATGAAAATTGTACTAAAAATTAAGTGCATATAATTCAATTATAAAATCATGAATACATAAAATACTACAACGAATATGGTTAAATGTATACACAAATCAGAAAATTCATAAAGTGCAACAAAAAAAATATATAATCAAGTGTCCACAAATTTTAAATAAAGTGCAAAATGTGTTTAAGGTGCAGTCCAAATTTATATTCTTCCAAAGAAGTTTATGGTGCAAAAAAAGTGCTCAAAGTCCAAATAAAGTGCCCAAGTGCTCTTCAAAGAAAGTCCCCCTATGGGGATGCACTCACCAAATTTGGGATGTAAATGAGCCTTAAATATATATAATATTCCGTTTAGAAAGTCAGGGCAGCTACACGGAGACTAAAGGTTTCCCTTGTCCGGATGGATGGATGGCTGCAATCCTTTACCATGGGCTCCTTATTAGCTCCTCTCCACTCTCTCCCAAATGATGTGATCAGAAAGAAGGAAAGAAGCCAAACATCGTGAAGCCCGTAATATATTTATTATAAGTTTTAAAAAAGTAATGGTACTCACAAAAGTAAGGTATAGTTAGGCATTAATCGGTAAATACAGCGATGTCCTTCTCTTCCGTGTCCGCTGCCGGCGTGCGGTTCACGGTGGTTAACAGGAAATGACGCTGTAGCGTACCACTGCCCGGAAGTGCGTCGACGCGTTTCGCCCGCCTTGTGGGCGTTATCAAAGACATCACTTCCGGTAAAGCGGCTCGCATTTATACTTATCATGCTCCGCTTGTAGCCAATCGGCCAGAAAGGGGGGGTGGAACAAATTCAGTGTTTACTTCCTGCCCATGTTTATCCCAAGCGTGTCCCCACAAGGCTAAACTGGCCATTACGTCCGTGGACAATTTTCTGTTCCGCAGAGATATATGTCTATAACATTATTTTATTTATGCCATCAGACCCATAAAGCGATCATTTATGCCACCACCTCATTTCCTGTTACCGATTCAGTAACCAACATACACATTAAATTTATTTAAAAACATATTAAACAATTAACATTATCTTATGATAAATAGCAATGGGATATTATTACCACTAGATTACCTAATTTATAGTGTGTTTTATATCATTAGTCTATAGTATTTCTCCATTGCAATTCATCTTTAACATGAGCAATTGATTTTAAAACATCAAATATTCCTCAGAATGTATTATTTATAAAAATCTTTAAAAATTGTTAAAAATTATCATATCCTATAAATATAAAGTGGTCACTAAGAGAAAAATTATTAATTTTTTTTATAAAGAAAATACTAATAAATAATAAAAATAAAAATAAAAAATAAAAAAATAAAAAATAATAAAAAATAATAAAATAAATACAATGAAAAATAATAATAAAAATAAAATAAAAAAATAAAAAATAAAATAAAAAAATAAAAATAAAATTAAAAAAATAATAATAAAATAAAAATAAAAATAAAAATAAAAATAAAATAAAAAATAAAAAATAAATAAATAATAAAAATAAAAATAAAAATAAAAATAAAATAAAAATGAAAATGAAAATAAAAATAAAAAATAAAAAATAAGAAATAAACAAAAAATGAATGAAAATAAAATAAAAATAATAAATAAAAAAATAAAAATATTTTTCAATCGAATTACAGGAAAAAGAAAGGGAAAAAGGAAGAAAAGAAAAGGGGTGTCACCAATTAGACAAAAAACAATTTAGATCTAAATCTATATTAAGACCCCGGGGCTGCAGAGTACCGAGGCGGTGGATCCACTGTGTTTCATTTTTAGAGATTGCTCTCTTTAGATTACCACCTCGCCAATGTGGTTCAACCCTATCTATGGCACAAAAGGCCAGCCCTCTTGGGTCTTTATTGTGGGCCAACCTAAAATGGTTGGATACGCTGTGATGGCGAAATCCCTTTTTAATGTTGGTCACGTGTTCACGTAATCTGACTTTAAGTTCCCTCGTTGTTCTACCCACATATTGTAGCCCGCAAGGGCATGACAATAAATATGTCACATGGGTAGATGAACATGTGATAAATTTGTCTATGGTAAACTGTTTACCATAGGCAAAGGATCTAAAATCAGAAGTTTTTCGCTTCCTATGCCTTGAGGTCTTACATATTGCACATCTCCCACAGCTAAAATAACCAACTTGGTCTAAAAAGGTACATGTTTTAATAGGGGGATTTACCACGTTATGCGCTAATTTAAGTCTTAAAGTGCTTGGTTTAGTGTAAATAAATTTAGGCCTCTGAGGTAGGATATTTTTTAGTGTGTCGTCTTTTAAAAGTAATGGCCAATGTTTTTTTATTATGTGTTCGACTTGTTTATATTGCCTGGTAAAACCTGTCATAAAGGCCAAACTGTAATTGTCGGTATTGTTACGATCTCTAGATTTGTCCTTCAGTAATTCTTTTCTGTCCATCTTCCTGATATTTTCTTTAGTGTTAATAAGGTCCTTGGAATTGTAGCCTTTCTCTTCAAATCTCCTTATTAGCATGTTGGCTTGTTGGTCGTAATCTTCTATTCGATCACAATTCCGTCTGACTCTGAGTAGCTGGCTCTTAGGGACTGAGCTCAGCCACTTTGGATGATGGCAACTCCCTTATACTTAGTAATCATTTATTTTTTTTTTTTTTCTGTTCTTTGCTCTGGAGAGGCCGAGCGTGCTGCGATCGTACGTTGAGTTTTTTTGAGTCACACAGGATTGTCACCATGGGGCGCTCCGTCAGGTTTGGTCGCTATAAACCAGTCTGACGAGTCCTGGGTGTTTGGGGCAACAGACAGAATGTAAAGCATGCGAGTAGGAGTGCGAGGAGGAGTGAAGAGTGGCAGCAGAGGAGGGAAAAGGTGAAGACAGTGACAGAAGGCTGATATCAGAGCACCTGTGAGGATGGAAGATTAAAGGGAATGTCCACCCTGAGCTTCTAGGTGAGTGTGGAAGGACAGACGTCTCCTTTTCTTCTTTTATGAATAAATTTCTCTGCAGCCCATCAGTCTTACCTGTATCCAGTATAAAGATACACTGCTGGCAGCTGTTGCTACAACATAGCGGCTAAAGTATATTATTCTTCCATGCATACAGCAAGCTTCAGGTGTATACACCGATCAGGCATAACATTATGACCACCAACAGGTGCAGTGAATAGCATTGATTATCTTGTGACAATGACACCTGAGAGTGGGTGGGATATACACTGTTTAAAAAAAAAAATGAAAGGAACACTTTGCAAACGCATCAGATCTCAATGGGGAAAAATCTTGTGCTGAATATCTGTACTGGTATGGACTGGGTAATGTGTTAGGATCTATACTGGTATGGACTGGGTAATGTGTTAGGATCTATACTGGTATGGACTGGGTAATGTGTTAGGATCTATACTGATATGGACTGGGTAGTGTGTTATACTGGTATGGACTGGGTAATGTGTTAGGATCTATACTGGTATGGACTGGGTAATGTGTTAGGATCTATACTGGTATGGACTGGGTAATGTGTTAGGATCTATACTGATATGGACTGGGTAGTGTGTTATACTGGTATGGACTGGGTAATGTGTTAGGATCTATACTGGTATGGACTGGGTAATGTGTTAGGATCTATACTGGTATGGACTGCGTAATGTTAGGAACTATACTGGTATGGACTGGATAATGTGTTAGGATCTATACTGGTATGGACTGGGTTATGTGTTAGAATCTATACTGGTATGGACTGGGTAATGTGTTAGTATCTATACTGGTATGGACTGCGTAATGTTGGGAACTATACTGGTATGGACTGGGTAATGTGTGAGGATCTATACTGGTATGGACTGGGTAATGTTTTAGGATCTATACTGGTATGGACTGGGTTATGTGTTAGAATCTATACTGGTATGGGCTAGGTAATGTGTTAGGCTCTATACTGGTATGGACTGGGTAATGTTTTAGGATCTATACTGGTATGGACTGGGTTATGTGTTAGAATCTATACTGGTATGGGCTAGGTAATGTGTTAGGCTCTATACTGGTATGGACGTGTTAGGATCTATACTGGTATGGAATGGGTAATGTGTTAGGATCTATACTGGTATGGACTGGGTAATCTGTTAGGATCTATACGGATATGGACTGGGTAATGTGTTAGGATCTATACTGGTATGGACTGGGTAATGTGTTAGAATCTATACTGGTATGGACTGGGTAATGTTAGAATCTATACTGGTATGGACTGGGTAATGTGTTAGAATCTATACTGGTATGGACTGGGTAATGTATTAGAAAGGAAAGGATGCCACATCGTTTGATGGAAATAAAAAAAAAAAATTATCACCCTACAGAGGGCTGAATTCAAAGACACTCTGAAAATGAAAGTGAATAAATGATGCAGCAGTCTAGTCCATTTTGCTGAAATTTCATTGCAGCAACTCAGAATGGTCCTCAGTAGTGTGTATGGCCCCCACATGCTTGTATGCATGCCTGACAACGTCTGGGCATGCTCCTAAAGAGACGACGGATGGTGTCCTGGGGTATTTCCTCCTAAATCTGGACCAGGACATCACTGAACTCCTGAACAGACTGAGGTGCAACCTGGTGGCATCAGATGGACCGAAACATAATGTCCCAGAGGTGTTTTATTGGATTTTGGTCAGGTGAACGTGGGGGTCATTCATTGGTATCAATTCCTTCATCCTCGAGGAACTGACTGCATACTATCGCCACATGAGGTCAGGCATTGTCATGCACCAGGAGGAACCCAGGACCCACTGCACCAGTGTAGGGTCTGACAATGGGTCCAAGGATTTCATCCAGATACCTAATGGCAGTCAGGGTGCCATTGTCTAGCCTGTAGAGGTCAGTGCGTCCCTCCATGGATATGTCTCCCCAGACCATCACTGACCCACCACCAATCCGATCATGCTGAACGTTGTTACAGGCAGCATAGAGTTTTGCACGGCTTCTCCAGACCCTTTCACATCCGTCATATGTGAACCTGCTGTCATCTGTGAAAAGCACAGGGTGCCAGTGGTGGACCTGCCAATTCTGGTGTTCAATGGCAAATGCCGGGCAGTGAGCACCACTAGCGGACGTCGGCCCTCAGGTCACCCTCCATGAAGTCTGTTTCTGATTGTTTGGTCAGAGACATTCACACCAGTGTCCTGCTGGAGGTCATTTTGTAGGGCTCTGGCAGTGCTCATCCTGTTCCTCCTTGCACAAAGAAGCAGATACCGGTCCTGCTGATGGGTTAAGGACCTTCTACGGCCCTGTCCAGCTCTCCTAGAGTAACTGCCTGTCTCCTGGAATCTCATCCATGCTCTGAGACTGTGCTGGGAGACACAACAAACTTCCTGGCAATGGCATGTATTGATGTGCCATCTTGGAGGAGTTGGACTGCCTGTGCAACCTCTATAGGGTCCAGGTATCACCTCATGCTACTAGCAGTGACACTGACCCTAGCCAAATGAAAAACTAGTGACAAACACTCAGATTAGATGAGTAGGGGAAAAAAAATGTCAGTGGCCTCCACCTGTAAAACCATTCCTGTATTGGAGGTCATCTTATTGTTGCCCATCTAGTGCACCTGTTAATTTCATTAACAAAGCAGCTGAAACTGATTAACAACCCCCTCTGCTACTTAACTGACCAGATCTATATCCCAGGAGTTTAGTTGATCTGATGTTATACTCTGATTAAAAAGTATTCCTTTTTTTGAGCAGTGTATTAGGCAGCAAGTGAACATGTTCCCTGAAGCTGATATGTTGAAAGCCGAAAAAAATAGGCAAGCATAAAGATTTGAGGGACTTTGACAAGGGCCAAACTGCAATGGCTAGACAACTGGATCAGAGGACAATTCAGCCCTTGTCGGTCACTTAAATCCTTACACTTGCCCTTTTCTTTGCTTTCAACACGTCAACTTCAGGGACAACATGTTCACTTAACTCCAAAATTGCAGTTCTTGCCCCGATTATATAAGAATATTACTGAGAGAAACACTCTTTTTGGCCCGTAAACCCATAGCAATTATGGATCCAGCCTACTCCTTCAGTGCCTCATTGGATACAATCGGTCAACCAAATTATGCCCTATGAGAAATTACTATTCGAACACAGAGGTTCTCCCCAAAAAAAAAATATAATAAAATTTGGGATATCCGGAAGCTCTGCCACTGACTGTAGAGAACGGCCTTTTTCAACCAGGGTTGCCTTGAGGCTTCTTCAGGGTTGCCTTGAGGCTTCTTCAGGGTTGCCTTGAGGCTTCTTCAGGGGTGCCTTGAGGCTTCTTCAGGGTTGCCTTGAGCTTTGTCAGGGGGTGCCCTGAGGCTTTGTCAGGGGGTGCCCTGAGGCTTTGTCAGGGGGTGCCCTGAGGCTTTGTCAGGGTTGCCCTGAGGCTTTGTCAGAGGTGCCCTGAGGCTTTGTCAGGGGTGCCCTGAGGCTTCGTCACGGGTGCCTTGGCATAATGCCTAAAAATTTATAAAAAAAAAATTGTATACAGGCCGGCAGGTGGATGAAGTCTTCCTTTTACTTGCACAAAGCCTCAGGATTTCATTGTGTACCATTATGACTGAAATAAATGTAAGAAACACTGGTCTAGAGGACTGGGACAGAGCGCAACTCAGCCCTTGTCAGTCACCTAAATCCTTACACTTGGCCTTTTCTTTACATTCAACACGACAACTTCAGCTCTTTTGGGATGTTCCCGGTCTGCAGTGGTCAGGACCGACCAAAAGTGCCCCAAGGAAGGAAAACCAGAAACCCTGCGACAAGGTCAAAGGTGTCCGAGGTGATTTTTTTTTTTAATTTTTGCGCTATAATCAAAAAAAGAGCAACAGCTCTGAAAAAAAATATATATTTTTTACATCCTGCTATAAAATAAAGAAAAATTAAAAATCGAATTTTTTCATAATTTTAGGCCAATTTGTATTCTGCTACAGATTTTTGGTAAAAAAAAAAAATCCCAATAAGCGTATTTTGATTGGTTTGCACGTCTTCAAACTAGGAGAAAGATTTCTGTCTTTTTTTTTTTTTTTTATCCTAGTAATTTTGGCAATCTGTGATTTTTAGCGGGACTGCGACATTGCAGCGGACAGATCCGACACCTAACTGACACTTTTGGGGGGACCAGTGACATTACTATAGTAATCAGTGCTAAAAATATGCACTGTCACTGTACTAATGACACTGGCAGGGAAGGGGTTAACACCAGGGGCGATCAAAGGGTTAAATGTGTCCCTAGGGGGTGTTTTCTAACTGTGGAGGGGGGGATGGGCTTGTGGAATCAACACAGAGACCTGTGATTCTAAATAGGAGGAACACAGGAGCCCTATGATGATTGCTGAGAGAACAACAGAATGCTGTGTTTACAACAGCAATCGCGGCCAGCAGCCCTGCAGATCAGCCTGCCTTTGGTGGCACGGGTGCGCCCCCACGATCGCTTCCGCGAAGCGCAGTACAGGTACATCGGTTCGTGGGAACCTGCCGTATATCTGCAGTTGCTGGTCAGCAAGTGTTTAAGTGCAAATTCATGTACCTGCACATGATTCTTGTTGTCGGCTCTGGGGGGGGGGGGGGGGCGCGCATGACACCGGAGCCACGCTCCCGATGTGACACAGTGGGAGCCAATCAGTGGCCGCTGGGGCCCACCCGTTGTTCGTGGGAGACTGCTGTTTTCTGTCACAGGGAGAGAGAGAGATCTTGTGTTCCTTCTAATCAGGAACACGGATCTCTCTCTTCCACCAGTCAGTCCTTCCTCACTCCCTTGGAAAACCATTAACCCTTTGATCGCCCCTGATGTTAACCCCTTCCCTGTCAGTGTCATTTACATTATTTTAGCACTGATCACTGTATTGGTGTCACTGGTCCCCAAAGAGCATCACTTAATGTCAGATTTGTCCTCTGCAATGTCACAATTAAAAAAAATTAATAATAATAAATAAAATAATAAATAAATTATTAATAATAATAAATAATAAACTAATATATAAAAAAATAGCTTTTGCGCAAACCAATCAATATACCCTTATTTGGATTTATTTTACCAAAAATATGTAGCAGAATACAAATTGGCCTAAAATGATGAAGAAATTAGATTTTTTACATTTTTTTATTGGGAATATATTATTTCAGAAAGTAAAAAAATATTTTTTTTTTTTAAATTGTCGATCCTTTTTTTTTTTTTTTTTTTTTTTCTTTGTTATAGCTCAAAAAAAAAAACCTCAGAGGCGGTCAAATACAGCCAAAAGAAAGCTCTTATTTGGGTCAACAAAAGAGAACTTTATTTAAGAATTTTGTTTGGGTATGGTGTCACACGTCCGCGCAATTGTCAGTTAAAGTAAAGCAGTGCCGAATTGCAAAAAAAAATGGTCTGGTCATGAAGGGGGGTAAATAATGTATTTCTGTATCCAGTATAATTATTGGCAGCCGCTGTATACTCTGCCATTGTTCACAGGCATGCAGCATAGATTTGGGTGTGTATATGTATGAAAGGCAAAGGGCAGGGCGAGGATTAAACCTTCTCTACTCGGAATGTAACAGTTTTTTCCGTTTTCTAGTTTCAGTTGACGTCGTTCTGTCTTTGTTTTAGAATTGAAGTGTAAGCTCTTGGGGTCAGGCTTGCAGTATTCTCCGTTTGGCCCTGGTCACGTAGTCACACTCAGCACCTGGCTACGCGCTCGTGTATCCACAGCTAGATGACATTGATTTCTCCCAATTACTTTTTAACTCACCCATCCCCTTTTTTTGATTAATGATTAACCAGTAAAATATTCCTTTTTATTTAAATGCTCCGAGGACATGACATTGAATTACAAACAGACGTTCGCTTGACAGGGCAGGTGGAGCAGATTTGACAGTAGAGAAGTGGGTGTGTGGAGGACTCTTTCCATTCATTAGGTCATCCAGAGCCTGGGACCAGGAGTGGTGCCGGAATATGGGAAGATTAGAGAGGGGGACAAGGTAGGCTTCCAGTCTGGGCGTCCCTCAACCATACTCATTGGACCTGAGATTGGAAGGATTGATGTCTGATCCATGATGTGTGAAGATGTGTGATGAGTACATGCTCAGCACAGAAGATGTAGGAGGTGGTATGTCCTTATTTACAACATATTTATAACAGCCGGAGAAAAAAAAATATGAAAATTGCTCATGGCAGAAAATTTTACCTAAATAGCTGCTAACATTTACACAAGGGGTCGTCACTCATCCCCGTAGATCACAATTTTATCATGTCCTATTGAGTTCTATATATTCTTTCCATTTTTAATACTCCTCTTTGAGTAATATCATATGCAAAGATTATTAACATTATTATCAGTATTATTATTTTGTAATGTTATAATGTTATAAAATAAAAAAAAAACAATAATACAACATATATAATCTTAAAAATAATACTTACCTTAAAAAAGATATATATATATATATTTAATTATTATTTTATTTTATTTTTTTGACGGTTAGCATTATTATCTTTAATATTATATATATATATGTTGTATTATTATTATTTTTTTTTTTTTTTTTATATATTCTATATTTTTCTGTTTGTAGTCAAAATAAGAATAATAGAAACAACAATTTTAATACAATATAAAAAAACAAATATATTAATAATGTTGCTACAAACATAAGATAATAACACAATATAATAATTTTGTATTTGTTGTTGCTGTTAATAATAGCAATTGTTCTTAACAAATAATACAATATTATTGTTTTGTATTAGGTGTTCTTGAGAAGAACAAATAATACAATATCATTATTTTATTATTGTAGGTTTTAATATATTGTATTATGTTTTTTATTATTATTATTATTTTTTTATTTTTTATTTGAAGGTTAGTATTTTTAAGATTATATATGTTGTATTATTACATTGTATTATTGTTTTTTTATTTGGCTTTTTCTGTTTGTAGTCATAAGAATAATAAAAACAATAGCAAAAATAATACAATATAATAAAACAAATATATTAATAATATTGCTACAAACATAATACATTATAATAAAACAAATAAATAATAACACAATATAATAATCTTGTATTTGTTGTTGCTGTTAGTACCAATTGTTAACAACAATTTAATACAATATTCATTATTTTATTTTTTTTAGGTGTTCTTGAGAAGGACAAATGATACAATATTATTATTATTATTATGTTATTATATTTTAATATTGTATGTTTTAATATTATATTGTATTTATAGGAATATTATTTGTAAGATTATATTTGTTTTATTATTAGATTGTATTATTTTATTTTTTTTTATTATTCAATATTTTTCTGTTTGTTGTCACAGGGCCCTCTAATTCCTCCTGTATTTAATTGTATTGTAACTGTACTGTCTCCCTTTATATTGTAAAGCGCTGCGCAAACTGTTGGCGTTATATAAATCCTGTATAATAATAATTCCACAATATTATTATTTTGTATTAGGTACAAATAATACAATATTATTTTATTTATTATATTTTAATATTGTATGTTTTTAATATATTGTAATATGTTTGTATTATTTTTATTATTATATATGCTTGTAGAAGCAATAATAAAAACAAAATTCTAATGAATACAATAATTTAATAAAATAAGCATAATATAATAATATTACTACAAACATAATACAATTTAATAAAACTAATATAACAATAATAACCACAAAATTAAAAATACAATATAATACAAATATAATTGTTTAATTAATACAATATTATTATAATTATTGTTTTTATTATATTTGTTTTTAATATTGTATGTTGCAATATTATAGATTATTATTATTTATTATATTTTTTTATGTTTGTAATAGCAATAACAAAAACAAAATAATACAATATAATAATAAAACAAATCTAATTTTACTACAAACATAATACAATATAATAAAACTAATATAACAATAATAACAATATTAATAGCCACAAAAATAATACAACATAATATAATATGTTGTTCATAACCATAATATATTATTATTATTTTGTTATATTTGTTTTAATAGTGTATGTTCTAATAATATTGTGTATTATTTTTGTATTTTTTTTATATATTTTTATGTTTGTAGTAACCAATAAAAAAAAATATATATATATAAAAATGTAAACAAACTTAATATTAATAATATTACTATAAACCTAATACAATATAATAAAACAAATAAGAACAATAACAAAAATAATACAATGTACTACTATTATTATTGTATTAATTGTTGCTAATAACCACAAATACAATATTATTAATAATTTTATTATTAAAAGTAAAATCCCAAATTTTGGGATATCACCAGAACAGGAATAGATTGGAATTCTTCCAATGGGGACATTATTTCAGCCAGGAATTTCTCTCACGTTGGAGGGATTTCCTCTGACTTCCTGTTGCAGATATGGGACAGAAAGTGAATGGAAATCTCCCCAATGGCCCCTTTCTCCTGTGCTTTCTGATCCGTTCCATCCATCTGTTTTTTTTTCGGGCAGACCTGAGTGGAAACTCTCTGTCTATGGGCATGCATGCATCCATGTTACATCCACTTACCTCCACGTCTGTCCTGGTCCAGGAAAATTTCTGTGGCCTTTTCCAATTTTAAGGGTTATGACTGCAGGTAATACAGGGTGCCATGAAGGAGCCTTGCAGCTTACGCATGCCTTTGCAAATGTGTGCTAACTAAACCCCCATATTTAACGCATACTGTTAGGTTAATTCGGTTGGTAAGCAGACTGGTTGGTGAGACGAGCTGGGAACTTTCTCTGGTTTTGGCTTTTCCATGTTTTTACCCTACACTTGACGTATCGGAGGTATGTAAATAGATGCAAATTACATTTGATCAAATACGGGTCCACGGTCTCCGGATTTTGAATGGCGCTAAATACCGAAGGAACACGGATGTTCCAAAAGCGATATCTGTCCCATTCTGCTCAGATTAAACAGGGGACCTGTTGATGGATCCTTGCTGAACAGACCAGTCAGTGCCCATGTGAAAGGTGGACAATGGGGGGGGGGGGGGACTTACAGGGATTATATCTCCCTCACAAAAAAAAAGTTTTAGCTTTACTTCTATTTTAAAAGTAATTTTACTAAAATAAGGGATTTTTTTGTATACATTGTTCAATATCAGGGACAAATATTCAAAAATAAGGTCCTATGTTTCCTTTATGTGTAAGTACGTGTAAAATACAGGGCTTTTTTTCTCCGAGAATAGGTGCATGTACTCCCTTCTTCTGGTCACCCCTTGTCTCCACCCTCTACCCACCTCTGAATGCTGTCCTTTGGTTCCACCCTCTACCCACCTCCCAGTACCCCCCCCCCCCCCTTTTAGATAATACAGAACCAAGTATCATGTTGTGGTTCTAGGTCATTTGTATGGAATTTGTTAATGATAACTAGAAAAGCAGTAAAATAGATCCCCTGGAACCAGCAACAATAGTCCCCCCCCCCCAACAATAGATCCCCCCAGCAACAATAAATCTTCCCCTGTAACACTAGAAAAAAACAGTAAAAATAGATCCCCTGCAATCAGCAACAATAGACCCCCAACAATAGCCCCCCAGAAACAATAAATCCTCCTCTGCAACAATCGTCCCCCCGAATAAATCCTCCCCTGCAACAAAAGACCCCCTCCTCCCAACAACAATAGCCCCCTAGCAACAATAGTTCCCCCAAGCAACAATAAATCCTCCACTGCAACAATAGCCCCACCCACAAAAAAATGCCCTCCAGCAACAATAGGTTCAACACAGCAACAATAGATCCCCCAACAGCGAGCATCAATAGGCCCTTCAGCTCACCCCACTGACCCCAGCACCCCTTTGCCATTGTATACATTGAGACTGGAGGTTACGGAACTGTGTTCCCCACGTTCCCGCTGAAAAAAAGCCCTGGTAAAATGTATACGTGATGTAAGGGAAATATATGGGCTGCCCTGCCACTGATGATCTTGATAAGACAGGTCTGCCTGGCTGGGACATACATGCTGCAACTAAACAGTCAGAATTCCTTATCGTTACACTTGTTTCAAGGCAAAAATACAGAAAGTATGGAAGCCATCGGACCAACATGGCAGCCAAGAAGAGGTCACCAGTGTCAGCCCCTTACGTATATTTCATTGTTAAACTGATCCATTGGTTTCTCATTGTAGCACTAGGCACACATTTAATGGTAAATCCTTAGGACTTGTAGGTTGTGGCTGGCCCTTGATGCTAGGATACCGTTTATTGGGTTTGCTGTGTGTCCTTTTTATAACTGGCAGGTTGCCCTTTTTTATGGAGCGATACCTGCTCCGTAATTGACTTTGAAAAAAGAATGTGCAAACAGATAAGGTATGGAATGAACGTCGTAATAAACGGAGCCATGGTACAGAGCATGTTCATGTGCTATGGGTGGAATACTGTAAAAGTGGAGACTGTTTAGTGATACATGTTGTGTCCATAGAGCCCTGAGAATCCATATTGGCAAAGTTGGAAACGAGAACTGAATCAACCGTGAACAGGAAGGATAACTAAGCCAGAGCCATGTTGACCTTGAAGCTACCCAGATTGTTGACCGTTCAGCAAGTGCCAAAGGTGAGTACCAAGAGATGGGACACCAAAGGTGAAATGTCTCTATGTACACTGAACAAAGTTATAAACGCAACACTTTTGTATTTGCCCCCATTTTTCATGAGCTGAACTCAAAGATCTAAGACTTTTCTATGTACACAAAAGGCCGATTTGTCTCAAATATTGTTCACAAATCTGTCTAAATCTGTGTTAGTGAGCGCTTCTCCTTTGCCAAGATAATCCGTCCACCTCACAGGTGTGGCATATCAAGATGCTGATTAGACAGCATGATTATTGCACAGGTGTGCCTTTGGCTGGCCACAATAAAAGGCCACTCTAAAATGTGCAGTTTTATCACACAGCACAATGCCACAGATGTCCCAAGTTTTGAGGGAGCGTGCAATTGGCATGCTGACTGCAGGAATGTCCACCAGAGCTGTTGCCTGAGAATTGAATGTTCATTTCTCTACCATAAGCCGTCTCCAAAGGCGTTTCAGAGAACTTAGCAGTACATTCAACCGGCCGCACAACCGAAGACCACGTGTAACCACACCAGCCCAGGACCTCCACATCCAGCATCTTCACCTCCAAGATCGTCTGAGACCAACCCAGGACCTCCACATCCACCATCTTCACTTCCAAGATGGTCTGAGACCAGCCCAGGACCTCCTAATCCAGCATCTTCACCTCCAAGATGGTCTGAGACCAGCCCAGGACCTCCACATCCAGCATTTTCACCTCCAAGATGGTCTGAGACCAGCCCAGGACCTCCACATCCAGCATCTTCACCTCCAAGATGGTCTGAGACCAGCCCAGGACCTCCACATCCAGCATCTTCACCTCCTAGATGGTTTGAGACCAGCCCTGGACCTCCACATCCAGCATCTTCACCTCCAAGATGGTCTGAGACCAGCCCAGGACCTCCACATCCAGCATCTTCACCTCCCAAGATGGTCTGAGACCAGCCCAGGACCTCCACATCCAGCATCTTCACCCCCAAGATGGTCTGAGACCAGCCCAGGACCTCCACATCCAGCATCTTCACCCCCAAGATGGTCTGAGACCAGCCCAGGACCTCCACATCCAGCATTTTCACCTCCAAGATGGTCTGAGACCAGCCCAGGACCTCCACATCCAGCATCTTCACCTCCAAGATGGTCTGAGACCAGCCCAGGACCTCCACATCCAGCATCTTCACCTCCAAGATGGTCTGAGACCAGCCCAGGAGCTCCACATCCAGCATCTTCACCTCCAAGATGGTCTGAGACCGGCCACCCGGACAGTCGCTGCAACAATCGGTTTGCATAACCGAACAATTTCTGCACAAACTGTCAGAAACCGTCTCAGGGAAGCTCATCTGCATGCTCGTCGTCCTCATCGGAGTCTCCACCTGACTGCAGTTCATCTTCGTAACCGACGTGAATGGGCGAATGCTCACATTCAGTGGTGTCTGGCACTATGGAGAGATGTTCTTTTCACGGATGAATCCCAATTTTCTTAGATCTTTAAGTTCAGCTCATGAAAAATGGGGGCAAAAACAAGTGTTGCATTTTTGTTCAGTATATATACTGTATACTACATATATCTATACTGTATAACCTACACAATCTGCCTTCTGTCTCTCAGGTGTTCCATGAAGACAGCATTATATGTGGATACCGCTCCCCTCGGAGCTCTGCCTCAGCTTGTGTCCTAAGTGTCTTCCAGTTGACCAATGAGACCGTTAATATCTGGACACATTTTCTACCATCCTGGTAAGGATTCCTTTCGACAAGATCCTATATGAAAATGTCTAGAGCAGACCTGGGCACTTTACAGCCCATGGGCCACACCTGGCCCTTTGGCTTTTTCTGTTTGGCCCATGTGAGGCCAATCGGAAGGAAGTAAATGACTTTGAATAAGTGTTGGAGAGTCAGCAAGATGGCGGATAACAAGGTGGTGGCGGTCACACTTCCAAGTAGCATCAGCAGTGCAGGAGGGGTGGCGCGCTACCCCTTAAGCAACTGGGACAGAGCATGGGAGGTGGGCTAAAAAGGATATGATGTCAGTGAGGGTATGTGGGAATGGGTTGCCAGGTCCCACTCTCCACCTGACGGGTATGTATTGCCTAATTGACCACTTCCTGACCTCCCCATAGCAGATATACAGCTACAGGATGGCGGTTCTGTGCAGAATCACACATATGTGTGTGTGTGTGTGTGTGTGTGTGTGTGTGTGTGTGTGTGTGTATATATATATATATATGTGTGTGTGTGTGTGATTATGCCCTTCTGCATAGAAGGGCGATTACTCACAGCAGAAGCTGATCTGCGGGTGCCGGGCTACGGATGTCCGCTGGCACCCGCTGATCATCGGACAGAGACGCAGAGCTCTGTTCTGACAGGGGATAAAGTGATGGATTTTGTGTCCCTGCAAAGCAGGGAGTAAAATCCATCCCTTTCCTTAGTAAAAGCAGCACACAGTTTACACACAAACACTGGCTAGGCACACGTTTAACCCTTTGATTGCCCCAGATGTTTAACCCCTTCCCTGCAAGTGTCATTAGTACAGTGACAGTGCATATTTTTAGCACTGATCACTGTATTAGTATCACTGGCTCCCACAAAGTGTTGCAAGTGTCAGGGGTTTATTTACTAAAGCAGAATTAGTCACATCTCTGCATAGAAACCAATCCGCTTCGAACCTCAGCTTGTTCAATAAGGCTTTGGCAATAAAACCTGTTAGCTGATTGGTTTCTATGCAGAACTGTAACTAATTTTGCACTCTCTAGCTGTAGTAAATAAACCCCTTAGTGTCCAATTGCTCGCCGCAATATCGCAGTCCTGCTAGAAGTCATTGATCGCCGCCATCACTAGCATAAAAATAAATGATTCCGGCAATACCATAGTTTGTATAATGCAGGTTGTTTGACCCTATAACTTTTTCGCAAACCAATCAATATACACTTATTGGGATTTTTTTCCAAAAATATGTACATATTGTACAAGTACATACATAGTGGCCTGAATTTATGAAGAAATTAGATTTTTTTACATTTTTTTATTTAATAATAAATATATGTACATAATAAAACATGTACATATTGGCCTGAATTTATAAAGAAATTTGATTTATTTACATTTTTTTTATTTAATAATATATGTACATAATAAAATATGTACAAATTGGCCTGAATTTATGAAGAAATTTGATTTATTTATATTTAATCATAAAAAAAATAAAAACTGCAGTTTTATTGCATATGTTTTATAGCAGAAAGTAAAAAAAAAAAATATATATATATATATATATATATATATATATATATATATATATATATATATTTATTTTTTTTTCAAAATTGTCGGTCATTTTTAGTTTATATAGCAAAAAATTTTAAAACGCAGAGGTGATCAAATACCACCAAAAGAAAGCTCTATTTGTGGGGGAAAAAATAATATAAATTAAGAGCCCATTCACACTAGCGCGGCACGACTCTGTACTACTTCGGGGGCGACTTATGAAGTCCCGTGCACCGTGACTTCGGCGCGACTTGCACGGACTTCATATAATGAATGTCTATGCAAGTCGCTCCGAGGTCGCCCCGAAGTAGTACAGGACCCTTTTTCTAAGTCGGAGCGACTTGTGTCGCTCCTATTAGAATGGGTCCTGTAGCAGTCAATGGACGACGACTCGTCAGGCTGACAAGTCGCCTGACAAGTCGCGGTAGTGAATGGGGCATTAGTTTGTGTCCATCATTGCAAGAGCCAGTTAGTAACACAGTGGCAGCAAAAAAATGGCCTGGTCATGAAGGGGGAGGGGTGGAGGGTAAATCTTCCAGAGGTCAAGTGGTTAAATGTTAGGCTTATTTTTGGGACACACTGCTGGTCTTCAACCTTCTGAAAAACATACACATTTCCAGTATTGTTATTGTGAAAGTTTATAGAATGTTATGTTAAAAATTCAGCATATGTTAAAAGTTCAACCTATTGGTTCGGCCTTCCAAAACAGTCCCACATTCTCATGTGGCCCCTTGGGAAATTTAGGTGCACACCCCAAGGACTAGAGAATGCAGCGATGGATCTGATTGGAGAATTTCTTGCTGGTCTTTATGTCACGCTTGTTGGGTCTCTGTCTTCTCCATACTGGAATTTCTGTTGTGGACAGCCAGTGACTTTCTTTTTTTTTTTTTTTACAAATCTTCGACTTTCTGAAATGCTTTTTCTGGATCTTTTCTGTCTCTACAATCTTCTGAATCTCACTTATTTCCTTCTTTGGTCTTTGTAAGTGCCCTTCAATGAATGATCTGTCCTTTTCCATTCTTACATGCTGTAAAGCATTCGGCCTTCCAAAACAGTCCCATATTATCATGTGGCCCCTTGGGAAATTTAAGTGCCAACCCCAAGGTCTAGAGCAGTGATGGGGAACCTTGGCACCCCAGATGTTTTTGAACTACATTTCCCATAATGCTCACCTACACTGCAAAGTGCAAGAGCAACTTGGGAAATGTAGTTTCAAAACATCTGGGGTGCCAAGGTTCGCCATCACTGCTCTAGAGAATGCAGCGATGGATCTAATTGGAGAATTTCTTGCTGGTCTTTATGTCCCGCTTGTTGAGTCTGTCTTCTCCATACTGGACTTTCTATTGTGGACAGCCAGTGACTTTCTTTTTTTTTTTTACAGATCTTCAACTTTCTGAAATGCTTTTGCTGGATCTTTTCTGTCTCTACAATCTTCTGAATCTCACTTATTTCCTCCTTTGGTCTTTGTAAGTGCCCTTCAATGAATGACCTATCCTTATCCATTCTTACTTCCTGTAAAGCCTTCAAAAAGATCAGGCAGCACGGAGTCCATTAAAATAAGGTGATGCCACCCTTCTCCTGCGCTTAGAATCCAAGCTCCCCAACCACACTCCCCACGGGACTTACAGCTGGCGTCTTGGATGGCTAGGTCTTGCAGCCCAAAAAGGACTGGGGTAGTCCAACGGTACTAAAAGCAAAAAGAAACAAAGAAAGGCGCACCGACCTAGCGCATTATCCTCAATAATAGGCTTTATTTATGCAACATGTAAAAAATGGCTACTCACCAACACAGGTGTAAAAATGATCATAACAGGCTCAGTTGCTCCAGTGTCAGGAATAGTCCATATGAAAGTCCATAATCCATAATAAAACGCGTTTCGAGGCTTCGCCTCTTCCTCAGAGCCACTGTGTCATGACCTACTCACAAGTTTAAAGGAGGAGGAAGAGGCTAAGCCTCGAAACGCGTCAGCCGTCATCTCATCGGATTATGGACTTTCATATGGACTATTCCTGACACTGGAGCTACTGAGCCTGTTATGATCATTTTTACAACTGTGTTTGTGAGTAGCCATTTTATATGTTGCATAAAAAAGCCTATTATTGAGGATAATGTGCTAGGTCGGTGCGCCCTTTCTTTGTTCCTTTTTGCCTTTAGCACGGAGTCCATTATTTTACAGTAGTTATCAAAATTTGAGTAGGTAGCTATAAGGGACTTCCAAATCTGGCCATTGAGGTACAGCCTAATAATACAACCATTTTTAGTTAGAGTACCTCTTGAGATTGCTTGGGGTCCCTTGAGCTGTGGCCGATTGACCTCCTTTTAGATGGTTAAACCAACAAACAAAATCACAGTCTGTGCTACAGGTGTAAGGACCTTCCATACCCTAAAAGTCCTGGAAATATCCATCACTGTCAACCAGCACTATAGCCAGTGGCTCAATAAATCAATAGTGTAGCGCCAGACTCATAAAAGTGCAAACAATCAAATCTAAATAAAAATCAAGCAGTTCAAAAACTGTGCTTATTAAATCATATACAATCAATAAGTATTCACAGTGATAATATACAGTGCCAAAAATATATCATGCACAAAGAAAAAAGTCCCTAATAGGTGAAAAGACACAGTCTATTCAGACTGTGCAAACAAATCCGTGTATAGAAAGCAAGAAAAGTCCTTCAAACACATCCCATAAGTGATGGATATAAGCAAACACATTCGTGACTGTGCCTCATCCCTTCACCTCCACTCGTGGCCTCTCACCTTATATGTAGACCCAAGAATCACCAAGGGTCTCCTACAGCATTTATACCCTCTCAAGGGGGGTTCAGGAGAGATCAGGTTCCACAGAAGAAGGGGATCCTCACTTATATCGAACTCAGGCCACATACAGCATGAAAGATAAATAAAGGGGACATCTAGTGCTCTCTGTATGAATCGTTATGGCATTTATTTATAATACAGACCGCACTTACATTGGATGGCACTCAGCAGTGCGTGCATCAGCAGGCATGTGTAATACAGAACGGTAGAGATGTCCATTGGGTTATAGCCTAATAATACAACCATTTTTAGTTAGAGTACCTCTTGAGATTGCCTGGGGTCCCTTGAGCTGTGGCCGATTGACCTCCTATTTAATGGAGAATTATACATACAATCGTAGCATAATAAGCTAAAATTCATACTTAGTTCAATAGTTCCCCCTAACAACTGTAAATAGATTGTCACGTCATGCTTACCAATTGGTATAGATCAGAGCCTATCCCGATCCCACATCAGGAGAAGTAGGACCGAGGGTGTAGTATCAGCATCATGGGGGCAGATAAGCCAAATGTCCTCTAAACCGGAAGAGTCCCACAAGGTAAGCACTGGACCGTATGTACAGCATGTGGAGAGTGTCACCAAGAAGTTGGAACATAGAAACGGGGGTATGATAATATCTGCCCGGTTTTAGTTGTAAACACATGTGAGGTGGTAACCGTTATGTACAGCTTATGCCGCTGTACAGAACACTGGTGAGACCTCACTTGGAGTATTGTGCGCAGTACTGGAGGCCATATCTCCAGAAGGATATAGATACTCTAGAGAGAGTTCAGAGAAGAGCTACTAAACTAGTACATGGATTGCAGGAAAAAACTTACCAGGAAAGGTTAAAGGACCTTAACATGTATAGCTTGGAAGAAAGAAGAGACAGAGGGGATATGATAGAAACTTTTAAATACATAAAGGGAATCAACTCAGTAAAGGAGAGCATATTTAAAAGAAGAAAAACTACTACAAGAGGACACAGTTTTAAATTAGAGGGGCAAAGGTTTAAAAGTAATAGTATTACTTTACTGAGAGAGTAGTGGATGCATGGAATAACCTTCCTGCAGAAGTGGTAGCTGCAAATCAGTGTTAATTTCGTCGACTAAAACCGACTAAAACGTTTTCGTCGACTAACACAATTCAGATGACTAAAATACGACTAAAACTAAAATGGCATTTTAGTCAAAAGACTATAACTAAAACTAAATCGAAATTTGCTGCCAAAAATTAACACTGGTGCATGCTCAAAGCATAAATAATAACATATTAGATTTTTCACTCCAGGACCAGCAGTAGTATATAATGAGTTTGGAAATTGTAGAAAAATGCTTAAATAATGCATTACAAATTACAATTGAACTACACCCATTTGGTTATAGATGACTAAAATGAGTTTTAGTCGACTAAAATGTAGGGCGTTTTAGTCGACTAAAATGTAGGGCGTTTTAGTCGACTAAAATGTAGGGCGTTTTAGTCGACTAAAATATACTGGAGTTTTAGTCGACTAAATACGACTAAAACTAAAACACTTGCAGAAGACTAAAATAGGACTAAAACTAAAATGCCATTTTAGTCCTAAGACTAAGACTAAAACTAAATTGAAATTTGCTGCCAAAATTAACACTGCTGCAAATACAGTGAAGGAGTTTAAGCATGCATGGGATAGGCATAAGGCTATCCTTCATATAAGATAGGGCCAGGGACTATTCATAGGATTCAGATATATTGGGCAGACTAGATGGGCCAAATGGTTCTTATCTGCCGACACATTCTATGTTTCTATGTTAAAAAATGTTAAAGCGTCGCCTATTGAAATTTCTATCGACCGTAGTTTGTCGCCATTCCACGGGTGTGCGCAATTTTAAACCATAACATGTTGGGTATCTATTTACTTGGCGTGACATCATCTTTCACAATATACAGAAAAAATGGGCTAACTTTACTGTTTAGTATTTTTTTAAATGCAGTGAAATGTGATTTTTCGTAATTTTTCCCAAAAAAATGGCGTTTTAAAGACCGCTGCGCAAATACAGCGTGACAAAAAATATTGCAATGACCGACATTTTATTCTCCAGAGACTTTGCTAAAAAAATATATATATATAATGTTTGGGGGTTCCAAGTAGTTTTCTTGGAAAAAATACTGATTTTAACTTGTAAACAAAAAGTGTCCGAAATAGGGCTGGGGCTTAAAGAGGAAGTAAACCCTCCTCAGGAAGCTGTACCTATAGGTAAGCCTATGATAAGGCTTACCTA
Source organism: Pelophylax lessonae (assembly GCF_965119305.1). Classification (NCBI taxonomy): domain Eukaryota; kingdom Metazoa; phylum Chordata; class Amphibia; order Anura; family Ranidae; genus Pelophylax; species Pelophylax lessonae. The sequence continues at coordinate 13,777,308 of NC_138771.1, read as the reverse complement.
TAGGTACTGTAAATATCTCCTAAACTTACACCGTTTAGGAGATATTTACCTTTAATGCAGCCAGTGACGTCACTGGCGCATGCGCTCTGAAGGAACGGCTGACCGTGCCGTTCCTTCAGAGCCCCGTGCCGTGACCGTCGGCTCCCGTGCGCGTGCGCGGGAGTGACGTCACCGCGGCTCCGGCCAATCAGATGACCGGATGCCGCGATCCCGGAAGACGGGCGACATGTCATGTCGCCCGTCATACAGGTAAGAGAGCGGCACGGCGGGGGCTCGTTCTAAGGTAAGTATTTCATAATGAGCTAGTATGCGAAGCATACTAGCTCATTATGTCTTTCTCTTGCAGGTTGTAAAAAAAAAAAAAAAATTTTAAATGAGTTTACAACCTCTTTAAGTGGTTAACGGACAGAAAGGTTTTTCTAACATGTATACGGTACCTGCTGGCCAAGGTTTCTCTGGGACAAGGTGGCTGGACAGGTTATCACACCTCATCCAATTCCTATTGTTTCCCCCTGAAAGGACACTTTCGAACCCCCCTCCCCCCCCCCCCCCCCATCTCTCACACACACACACCTCTCTACAAAACAAAACACAAGCTGTTGCCCATGTCAACTGAGAATACACCCAGGTGTCATCTGGTCCATGTCCAGTTTTAGCTTTTATTCCACCAAGTGTAAAAATTTTGGAAGAAATCCTTCTGCTTTTTGGTCCAAGAAAATTACCACCATATAGAGGTATTAAAATAATACTAAACAAAATATGATAAAATATGGTCCAAGTGGCTGGCTGATCCAGTTACAGCCTCTATGCTCGTTAGATCATAATTCTATTGTGTAGTCCTTTGAGATATTGGTTTTTGTCTGGGATCATTTTCCTTCTGTTAGTCATGTTAATGTGTTTATTTACTGCTCCTTGCAGTGCGAGCCATGTCATGTTACTTTTGTTAGCGGGGTAACAGTTGTCCTTCTTACTAGATTAATGTATAAATGCAAATAAACCTGCGCACCCTGCTAAGCACCAGCAGCTAGCTTAAACACTGGCAAGAAATACAATAAAATATACACACGAGCAGCGCTGGTTAAAACGGAGTTCCGGGCAAAAAACATTTTTGAGATAAAAATACCCCCAGGACAGTCAGGGCTAGTGCATTTAAGCAACGATAGCCTCCAAAATGTCCCCTGTTTAATGCCCCGTACACACGCGTCGATAGTTGGCCGTGAATTTTCGGCCAACGTCCGATCTGCCGATTTTCGGCTTGTTAGTATGATGCTTTCGACAACCGACTCTGACTTTTCGGCCGAATAAAATCTGGTGTGCAGGCTATAAAATTTTTGTTGGAAAATAGGGAGTGTTTTGGCGCTCTCAGGTGGTGCTATCAATGGGGTGGCTGCAAATTGTGGACAGGTTTCAGGGTAAAACCAAAAAGAAGCACCAACACATGGGAGATATATCATTAAGAGCCTGGGCACAAGGGGGGGATTTAAAGTCCGTGTTCAAGTTCCTAGACAGACAGTGATGGTGTGCACTCTTCAAATCCAGAGGGGAGGGGGGAGAGCGAGAAAAATCTGAGGTTGACCCTGGGATGGATGGAGGGGTTGTCACTCAGGGCAGCTGACCGGAGGAGTGAAGCAGCTCTGTATCAGAAATATAGAAGAGAGGAAAGCGCCTCTTGAGTGTTGTAAACGATTTAATGACAAAAATGATAGTAGTGACTCACATTAAGGTACTCGTTATCATGTGTGGCGTTGTGCTCCGGAGGCTGGATGTCTGCTCAGTTCAAGTCGGTCTAATCATCCAAGTGGGCTCTGGAGGCTTGCTCTGCCGAATTCTGGGTAGACTCGGTGGAGGAACTTGGAGGAGCTCAAACAGCGGCCGGCAGCGTCTGACGTCACATGTGCAGAGAAGGGCAGTGAGGGCAAACCGGGCTTCACAGCGCGTTTCGGAGCATACGTCAATACCAGGTTCGGGCATGTGCACTCCTTTCTCAAATGCCCGAACCTGGCATCGACATATGCTCCAAAACGCGTTGTGAAGCCCAGTTTGCCCTCACTGCCCTTCTCTGCACATGTGACGTCAGACGCTGCCGGACGCTGTTTGAGCTCCTCCAAGTTCCTCCTCCGAGCTACCCGGAATTCGGCAGAGCAAGCCTCCAGAGCCCACCCGGACGATTAGACCGACTTGAACTGAGCAGACATCCAGCCTCCGGAGCACAACGCCACACACGATAACGAGTACCTTAATGTGAGTCACTACTATCATTTTTGTCATTAAATCGTTTACAACACTCGAGGCGCTTTCCTCTCTTCCATATAAAATTTTTGTTGGCCGTCAACACAACGGCCGATTTTCCGTCAGTCAGTACAGATTTCGGCAGACAAAAATCTGATGAGCAAGACTGGGCATGCTCAGAGAAGAAAAAACACACGGAAAGTAAACCAGCACATGACATCACTTCTGAAGTAGATATTTGTTGGCCGAGAAAATTAGTGTGCAGTCTAGGCACATTCCAAGCAACAAATCACCACTCTGGACAAAAGTCGGACGATCGGTAGATAATCGTTGCGTGTGTACGAGGCATTACTTACCTGCAGGATGAAATACTTACCTTGAAAATGTCTTGTCCAGCGCTGCCATCTCCGGTGTGGGCAGCTGAAGCCAGAGCGTCCCTCTTTGTGTCCTCTTCCTGGATGTCTGTGTCCCAGAATGCCCTGCTCGTCACTTCCGGTGCAGGCGCGTCATCCCGCAGCGGGTTCCGCGCATGCCCAGAAGCTGTTCTAATCCATCGGCAAAGAATGACGCGCCTGCACCGGAAGTGACGAGGGACACTGATGCAGGCGCATTGACTCCTGGAATTAATGACGCTCATCTCCCAGGAGTCAATGCAAAGGGAGAAGTGACGTCGTTGGCCCCGGCCGCAGAGGGAGGAAGTGGAAGGAAGGTAAGTTAATTTTAAGAAAAAATCAGGTAAGTGGAAAAAAATTAAAAATTATAACTATCCAATTCTTTTTCAGGACGTTTTCATCTAACAGAAAATGCAAAAATCAAAAATAAGGTGGAACTCCACCTTAAGTAAAACACAATAGTATGAAAAATGTTCATCAGAGTCCAACAGTTCAAATCACCCACTGCTGTATTTGACCATTGAAGGTCCATACTTGTCGGTAAGAGTCAGTGTGTGGTGGAGGCTCTATCTCACTACCCTGCACTTTCCGACACCTGGGTGGAAGTTCGTGCTCTAAAATTTCTAGGATTATCTTCATGCATGTTGGACTCTGATGAACATTTTTCATACTATTGTGTTTTACTTTAAACTGGAGTTCCACCCTATTTTTGACATGGCTCGCACTGCAAGGAGCAGTAAATAAACACATTAATACGACTAACAGAAGGAAAATGATCCCAGACAAAAACCAATATCTCAAAGGACGTCGAAGGACTACACAATAGAATTATGATCTAACGAGCATAGAGGCTGTAACTGGATCAGCCAGCCACTTGGACCATATTTTATCATATTTTGTTTAGTATTATTTTAATACCACTTTATGGTGGTAATTTTCTTGCACCAAAAAGCAGAAGGATTTCTTCCAAAATTTTTACACTTGGTGGAATAAAAGCTGAAACTGGACATGGACCAGATGACACCTGGGTGTATTCTCAGTTGACATGGGCAACAGCTTGTGTTTTGTTTTGTAGAGAGGTGTGTGTGTGGGATGGGGGGGGGGTGGGGGTGCGAAAGTGTCCTTTCAGGGGGAAACAATAGGAATTGGATGAGGTGTGATAACCTGTCCAGCCACCTTGTCCCAGAGAAACCTTGGCCAGCAGGTACTGTATACATGTTAGACCAACCACCACACACTGACTCTTACCGACAAGTATGGACCTTCAATGGTCAAATAAAGCAGTGGGTGATTTGAAGGATCACTCAACCTAGAATCTCCTGGATGGTAAATGGGAAAATCCATGATTCCAATCAGCCAGCAGCTAAAAGCCTTCAGTAACCAGGTCCAGCATTGGGTGAATTAAGAAATCAATCAGCCTTACACCTCCGGATTAATGTGTAATACATCCGTATTCCAACCAAAGTCAATGAAGTTACCTGAGTGTAGCGGTGATATGTTCTCTCTTCCCTGGATTGGATCGCTGTCTCTTCCCCAGCGATCCAATCCGGATCCGGAGTGCTGCTGCAGGGGATGTTTCAGGATGGAGAGCGGAGGAAGGGGCTAGTAAATATGTAATTTACCTGCATCTTCCTTTTCTAAATGAATACAGTGAACACACTCACTCACTGTGTCCATTCATAACTGAAGCATAGTAAATTGTGTTTACTATGCTTCAGTTTGTGATTGAATAGGAAGCCACTCAGCACAGACCAATTCATTCGCTGAGGTTGCAAAGAAAGGCATGTGTGTTTGAGGTTGGGGGTGCACACCCTAATGCAGTAGGCTGCGCACACCTATGGGGAGGAATAGTGCTCCATCATTGGTGTCAGTGGGAGGAATAGTGCCCCATCATTGGGGTCAGTGGGAGGAATAGTGCCCCATCATTGGGGTCAGTGGGAGGAATAGTGCCCCATCATTGGTATCAGTGGGAGGAATAGTGCCCCATCATTGGTGTCAGTGGGAGGAATAGTGCCCCCTCATTGGTATCAGTGGGAGGAATTGTCCCCCATCATTGGTATCAGTGGGAGGAATAGCGCCCCATCATTGGTGTCAGTGGGAGGAATTGTCCCCCATCATTGGTGTCAGTTGGAGGAATTGTCCCCCATCATTGGTGTCAGTGGGAGGAATAGTGTCCCTATCATTGGTGTCAGTGGGAGGAATAGTGTCCCTATCATTGGTGTCAGTGGGAGGAATAGTGTCCCATCATTGGTGTCAGTGGGAGGAATAGTGCCCCATCATTGGTGTCAATGGGAGAAATGGTGTCCCTATCATTGGTGTCCGTGGGAGGAATAGTGTCCCATCATTTGTGTGAGTGGGAGGAATAGTGTCCCATCATTGGTGTCAGTGGGAGGTATAGTGCCCCATCATTGGTGTCAGTGGGAGGAATAGTGTCCCATCATTGGTGTCAGTGGGAGGAATAGTGTCCCATCATTGGTGTCAGTGGGAGGAATAGTGTCCCATCATTGGTGTCAGTGGGAGGAATAGTGTCCCATCATTGGTGTCAGTGGGAGGAATAGTGTCCCATCATTGGTGTCAGTGGGAGGAATAGTGCCCCATCATTGGTGTCAATGGGAGGAATAGTGTCCCATCATTGGTGTCAATGGGAGGAATAGTGTCCCATCATTGGTGTCAGTGGGAGGAACTATGCTTCACTGTTGCTGTCAGTGGAGAGAATAATGCCCCAAGGGCTGGATAACAGCAAGCAAAGGGTCACATCCGGGCCACTTTTTGGAGACCACTGCTCTATAGTTCTATGGGTTGCACAGATAAGAAAAAGGAGGAAATGTTGAGCTTAGAAGGGAACTGAAACTGGAGCATGCTCCCTAGAGGACACCAGCTGATCTACATAATCTCAACCTGCAGTGGGGACACAGAGTAGATGGGATGGACAGCTGAAGGCAGGATCAACCAGGTAATCCTGTCTTGGCGGTCTACAGACAATTCCTTTGGACTTCATGGCTTCGTTTGTGCTCCGACATGCACTGTTAACTGTGGGACCTTATATAGACAGGTGTGTGCCTTTCCAAATCATGTCCAATCAACTGAATTTAATCAAGTTGTAGAAACATCTCAAGGATGATCAGTGGAAACAGAATGCACATGAGCTCAATTTTGAGTGTCATGGCAAAGGCTGTAATACTTATGTACATGGGTTTTTTTATTTTTAATAAATTTGCAAAGATTTCAAACAAACTTCTTTCACGTTGTCATTATGGGGGATTGTTTGTAGAATTTTGAGGAAAATAATGAATTTTTTTTTTTCTTTTTTGTAAATACTGAATTTAATCCATTTTGGAATAAAGCTGTAACATAAAATGTGGAAAAAGTGAAGCGCTGTGAATACTTTCCAGATGCTCTGTATACACGGATATCTCCTTATAATGCTGTAACCAGACTTGGCTCTGTAACAGAACACGGCAATAATAACCTTCGGAACAAAATCTTCTCCACCTTTGTGTTAGAGCTGCACGATTAATCGTATGAAAATCGCGATCTCGATTCACCCCCTCTGACGATCTAAACCTGACATATGCTCGATTCTTTGCATAGCTGAGGGAGCAGAGAAAACAGCTGTGGAAAACTCCCAGTAACTATAAACAAAATGATTACATTGTATCTTTCCTCCCGCAAACGCCTATCAGCATTAAGGCTACATTCACACCTGAGCGTAGCGTTTTTCGCGCGTTTTTTACCGCGATTTTACCGCGATTTTTGTGCAGGCGTTTTTAGATTGAATAGAGATCAATGGAAAACGCCTGTAATCTGCCCAAAAAGAAGCTCATGTACTTTTTTGAGCGTTGGGCGTTTTGTATACAGCGTCAAAACGCTCAGATGTGAACAGGGGCCATTGAAATGAATAGGATTTGTCTTGTTGGGCGTTTTGAGAGCTGATCCTAGAGCAGAAAAACGCCCCAAAAACGCCCCAAAACGCCTAGATGTGAACGGAGCCTAAGTCTCCCAGTAACTATAAACAAAATGATTACATTGTATCTTTTCCTTCCCTCTGCCAGGGAGAAAGGAAGTTTAACCTCTTCTGACACTTGTTGCTTGCAAGTTAAAATCAGTTTTTTTTTGCTAGAAAAGTACTTAGAACCCCCAAACATTTTATGTATTTTTTTTAGCAGAGACCCTACAGAATAAAATGGCGATTGTTGTAATATTTTATGTCACACTGTATTTGCGCAGCAGTCTTTCAAACGCAATTAATAAACTTTAATGAATAAAAAAAAAAAAACGGAACAGTAAAGTTATCCCAATTTTTTTTTGTTACACAGAGAATCGTGAGAGAATGGTGATCTTTATTCAAAGCTAAAAAATCGTGATTCTCATTTTGGCCAGAATCGTGCAGCTCTACTTTGTGTGTGTGTTGTGCCAAAATGACTAATGATGGCTGTGTCAGGTCACACCAAAATATCACTGGATGTGAATGTTACAATGTAAATTAATGTACAGTATATGGATAAATGGATAATATATTGAAAAATGCAGATAGAATTCAAAGAAATGATTTCTTTTGAAGCGGTATTAAACCAAAAATTTTACATATTGCAGCTTATCACTCATTAGATGTGGCGGCTGCATTCGTTTTCTTTAGTTTTTTGGAAGGTGGTATTAACCACTTAAGCACCGGAAGGTTTTCCCCCTAAATGACCAGGGTATTTTTTGCGATTAGACACTGCGTTACTTTAACTGACAATTGCGCGGTCGTGCAACGATGTACCCAAATAAAATTGATGTCCTTTTTTCCCACAAATAGAGCTTTCTTTTAGGGGTATTTTAACACTGCTGCAATTTTTATTTTTTGCGCTATAAACAAAAAAAAACGACAATTCTGGAAAAAAAAAAACAATCTTTTTCACTTTCTGCTATATAACATTCCCAAAAATAGAAATTTTAAAAATCAAATTTTTTCATCATTTTGGGCCAGTTTGTATTCTGCTACATATTTTTGGTAAAGAAAAATCCCAATAAGTGTATTTTGATTGGTTTGCGCAAAAGTTATTGCGTCTACAAACGAAGGGAAAGATTTATGTCATTGTTGTTTTTTTCACAGGACTGTGCAATTGTCAGTAAAATAACGCAGTGCCGTATCGCAATAAATGGCCTGATCAATCATGAAGGGGGGTAAATCTTCCAGAGCTGAAGTGGTTAATAACTGTACATAGTGCTTTGCACAGATTAACCCAATAATGACACAGTAACACATATATGCGGTGTCCAGGACAGGGGTTATACACCTGGAAGAAAGAAAATATCTCAAGGCTTGGTCCAGGTCAGTGTTAGGGTTAGTGTCAGGGTCAGGGTCAGCATATATTAGGTAGGATTTAAAAAACCAAAAAACAAAAAAAAAACCTGCATTTTAAAAATTAGTGTTAGTGTGTTTTAGGATAAAAAAAGCAAAATTATCTACTACAGGTACAAATAACATACACATATGTGGTATCGCTGGGATTGTCAGGAGCAGAAGAATTTAATTTGGGTTGTTCTTTGGTGGTGTTTTTTTTTTTTTTTTTTTTTTAATCAAAGGAAAACTGACCCAAAATATTGAAAAAAAAAAAAAAACATTTAAAACAAATGATGCTACATATATATATGTAACATCATTTTTTTTAAATGTTTTTTTTCTTTTATTTATATATAATATATATATATATATATATATATATATATATATATATATATATATATATATATATATATATATATATATATATATAAAATATATATGGAACATCATTTTTTTTAAATGTTTTTTTTTTTTTTTTTTTTATATTTTGGGTCAGTTTTCCTTTGATTAAAAAAAAAAAAAAATCAGGAGATGTCAATTATCACCGAATGAAAGCCCAATTTATTCTGAAAAAAAGGCAGTATAATCCACCTGGATGCACAGTGGTTGTGATATGTACGGTTTTACAAACACATGTCAAAGTTGCAAAATTGGGTCTGGGTGTTAAGGTTTGTTTTATGCGCTGTCATGAAGGGGTTAAAGTTGTGTTCTTTGTATATATTTGCAGGTACTTTCTATGGAGATTGGTGTCTATCCTGATCTCTCCAGGATCCCTGCATGACCCGTATATGTGGCCCCTGTTCATCTACCTATTATCCTGCTGCATCTATCCAATGATGTCCACCTTTGCGCATACCTTCAGTGTCATGTCTATCCAGGCCAGACACATCTGCTTCTTCCTGGACTACGGAGCGCTAAGTCTCTACAGTCTTGGTAAGACTTTCCAAGATTTTCTGTTGTCTTTGCCTGGATGTAACACTCCAACCCACTTGGATCCATGTGCTCCAGGTATCATCTGTACAATATATATTGGTCTGTCTTGGCTCAATGTAATTATTTATGTGGGGAAAATAATGATTTGATCCCATGCAGATTTCTTAAGTTTGGCCACTTATAAAGAAATGAAGGGTCTATAATTTTTTATTAGGGCTCTTTCACACAGGCAGACTGTTCAGATCCTCCTGTACGTTTTTTTGGCAGATCTGAACGGTCCCCCCATGCATTCTTATGGGGCATCGGATGTCAGCGGAGACATGTCCGCTGACATCTGATCCGATCCGTCGAATCTGGACGGATAGAAACCCTATTTTCCATCCGTCCAGCGGATCGGATGGGATCGGATGAGAACGGACAGACGGTCCGTTCCCATCCGTTTCCCCCATAGAGATGTATGGGGAACTGACAGCTGTGTCTCCGCACACAGCATGGAGAACAGCTGTCATTCTCCTGCTCAGCGGGGGATCGATCCGCCGATCCCCCGCTGAGATAAACGGAGTCCGTCTGATGGATGGACAGTGTGAAAGGGGCCTTATAGGTGTATTTTATATGATAGACACGGAGTATCAACCAAAAATCCAGAAAAAAAAACACGATACAAATGTATTAATCACTTAGTGACAAGGCCTATTTCTGACACATGTTGTTTAAAAGCTAAAATTTGTATTTTTTGATAGAAAATTACTTGGAACCCCCCAACATTTTTATATATATGTGTGTGTGCAATATTTTTTGTCATGCGGTATTTGTGCTGCGATCTACTAAACCCAATTTTTTGGGAATAAATACATTTCACTGCTTTAACCACTTGCCGACCGCCGCACGACTATTTGCGTCAGCAGTCAGCCCCTCACAGGAAAAGCGACGTAGGTCTACGTTGCTAGCCTGTGAGGCTCTAGGGAGCGGGCGCGCGCCGCCGGAGGCGCGTCCCGCACAGTCACGGACCCCCCCCCCCCCCGGCACGTGTTGCCGGTGGACCCGATGTCCGCCGGTCACTCACGATCATCCGTTAGAGCGGGAGAAAGGCAGGCGGCTAATGTAAACAAGCCGCCTGTTATTCTCCCCTGTGTAAGAATGGAGATCAGACGGTTCTACTAGTAGGACTGTTGATCTCTGTTCTTACACTAGAAGCCACAGCCAATCACAGTTAGAAACACGCCCCTAGGACACACTTAACCCCTCCCTCTCCAATACTACAGTTAACTCCTTCACTGCAGTGTCATTTTTACAGTAACAGTGCATATGTATAGCACCGATTACTGTAGTAATGTCACTGGTAACCCCAAAAGTGTCAAAAATGTCAGTCAAGGGTCCGATCTGTCCGCCGCAATGTCGCAGTCCCGCAAAATAAATCACAGATCGCCGCCATTACTCGTTAAAAAAAAAAAACCAACAAAAATGACAAAAATCTTTCCCTTTGTTAGTAAACGCGATAACTTTTGCGCAACCCAATCAATTTTTTTTTTTTTTTTTTTTTTTTTTTTTACCAAACATATGTAGCATAAAACAAATTGGCCGAAAATGTTAAAAAAATTTGATTTTTACATTTTTTTTTGGGGAATTTCATATAAAAAAAAGTGAAAAATATTGTTATTTTTTCAAAATTTACGCTCTTTTTTTTGTTTATAGCGCATGATCAAAAAATCGCACAGGTGATCAAATACCACCAAAAGAAAGCTCTGTTTGTGGGGAAAAAAAGGACATCAAATTAGTTTAGGTACAGCGTCGCACGACCGCGCAATTGTCCGTTAAATTCACGCAATGCTGAATCGCAAAATAAGCCCTGGTCAGGAAGGGGGTAAAATCTTCCGGGGCTTAAGTGGTTAAAAAAAAACTAAACCGTAAAGTTACCCAATATTTTTGTATTTTATGAAAAATGTCATGCCGAGTAATTAGATACCTAACATGTTATGGTTTAAAATTGCGCACACTCGTGGAATGGCGACAAACTACGGTACTTAAAAATCTCCATAGGCAACGTTTAAAAAAATTTTACCTGTTAACCAGTTTAGAGTTACAAAAAAATATTTTTCTAGAATTATTGCTCTTGCTCTGGCGATCGCATCGATACCTCACATGTGTGGTTATAACACCGTTTTCATTTTCTGGCGCAACGTGTTTTTTCTTTCGTGCGTGAGCTCACGGGAACAGGGGCACTTTGAAAAAAAAAAATTCCTATTTATTAAATTTTTTATTTTTAGCACTGTTTTATTTATAAAAAATCTGATCACTTTTTTTGCTGTCACAAGGAATGAACACATCCCTTCTTTAGACATGTACTCTTTATGGAGGGATCGGATTTTAGACCCCAGACCTCTCCACTGCACTTCAAAGTATTCAAAATGCTGAAATAGGCATTTTTGAATACTGACCGTTTTTTTAAATTCGGTGCCGTTTAGCAGATGAGTAAACCGGAATTGATGACGTGACGTCGCTTCCGGGTTACTACATCGGAGACCCGATCAAAGCTGAATCCAGCTTTGTTCGGGACTCCAACCAGCCGGCGGAAGTTCTGGCTGTTTGCTCGGGACTTCTCTGGCTCTGCCTGGGTCTCCCATCCCATTGGGAGACCCGAGCAAACAGCCAGCACGTCCACCGGCTGGGATATTGGCCGAGCCAGTGCTGTATCTTGGCCTAGGGCAGCACTTTACAGGGGGGGGGGGGGCAGCAAAAAAGCTGCACCCCTCACACTAAACATAACAGCCTTCTCCCGGCTCCCACATGAAAAGAGTCCCTGCCGGCTTGCGCTACACTTTTTTAGTATAGTGCCAGTACTATGGGGCGAATTGGGCCGGAGGGCAGGGCCCAGGAGGCAAGTCAGTCTGGCACCCCCATAAAGCAGTCACACTGCTACCTGCCGGTATGATAATACTGGCAGGTGAGGACATTCGGACCGACCGCAGGCCGCCAACCACACTTAATACAACTGGCCCGGCGGCCGACAATGCTAATAAGTTTGGCACTGCAGCCTAATGCTCCGCCTACCCTCCTCCACCCCCAGGTATGGCAGGCATCATGTCAATAATATAATTTCATTTCTTTAAACATCCTTGTCCTTGAGTGAGAATATTGAATTGCATCATATACAATTTAATTGTATATGATGGCAAGAATATTTTGAACCTTCTCACCTCCTATGTGCTATCTCGAAATGTCACTGGGTTAGTAATATTACTCCAATCTTATAAGATATTTGGACTTGTGTTTGCTGCCACTGATTATTTCACTTATTTGTATAATGACTCCGGACTTCCTATTCATTATACAAATAAGTGACATAATCCTATGTGGCAGCAAATTTCTTAAAATAACTGATGGGGCTGCACTGATTAGGCACCACTGATATTCTGCACTGATGGGCGCTAATAGGCTGCACTGATGGGCACTGATATGCTGCTCTGATGGCCACTTATGAGTTGCCAATGGTGGGTACTGATAAACTGCACTGATGGGCACTAATGAGGCTGCACTGATAGGGCAGCACTAATATTCTGCACTGATGGTCACTGATGAGGCTGCACTGATGGTCACAAGGCGGCACTGATGAGCTTCACTGATGGGGCTGCACTGATATGGTGCCCGGATTTTCAAGAAGGGGTGGGTCTAATTTCATTTAGGGGGTGCACAAGTTTAGTCAGGCCTAGGGCAGCACAAAACCTAAATACTCCACTGGGCCAAGCGGCTGCTGAGCCACATCTGCTCTAAAGAACAGTACCGGGGTGACGCCTGCATCTGCTCCCATCATCCCGGTACAACCACTTCTGCAAGCCGACTAAAAGGTACGTTGGTTTGCGGGAAGTGGTCAATTGAGTTGCAGTTCAGTGAGTAAAATAATTATTTGATCCCCTACCAACCAGCAGTAATTCTGGCTCCCACAGACTGGCTACAGTTAGGGTTGCCACCTCATCCCTTTAAACCAGGACACATATAATTACACAGGTTCTGAGGCTGATATAATGCAGATAAGGTACTTAGGCCCCTTTCACACAGGAGGACCGTTCAGATCCGCCTGTCCGTTTTTTGGCGGATCTGAACGGTCCCCCCATGCATCTCTATGGGGGATCGGATGTCAGCGGAGACATGTCCGCTGACATCCGATCCGTCAAATCTGGACGGATGGAAACCCTATTTTCCATCTGTCCAGCGGATCAGATCGGATGGGATCAGATGAGAACGGACAGACGGTCCGTTCCCATCCAATTTCCCCCATAGAGATGCATGGGGAACTGACAGCTGTGTCTCCGCACACAGCGCAGAGACACAGCTGTCATCCTCCTGCTAAGCGGGGGATCGGCGGCTCGATCCCCCGCCGAGAAAAACGGAATCCGTCCGACGGACGGATAGTGTGAAAGGGGCCTAAGTGAGTTTAATTACCACCTTAATCAGCCACAGAACCCGTGTAATGTGTGTCCTGGTTTAAAGGGATGAGATGGCAACCCTAGCTACAGTAGGTGCTCATGTGGTACACAGATTAGTCCTGTCAATGTAAGAAGGTTCTCCTAACAAGAACTCGTTATGTGTATAAAAGACACCTGTCCACAGAATCTTTCTTCCATTCACACCTCACCATCATGGACAAGACCAAAGTGCTGTCAAAGGACGTCGGGGACAAAATTGTAGACCTGCACAAGGCTGGAATGGGCTACAAGACCATCAGCAAGAAGCTTGGTGAGAGGGAAGCAACTATTGGAGCCATTATTCACAATGGAAGAAATACAAAATACCCATCAATCACCCTCAGTCTGGAGCTCAATGAAAGATTTTGATTAATGTGGGAAGAATGATTATGAAAAAAGTGAGGGATCAGCCCAGGACTACACAGGAGGAGCTTGTGAATGATCTCAAGGCAGTTGGGACCAAAGTCACCAAACAAACCATTGGTGACACAATACTCCGCCATGGATTGAAATCCTGCAGCACCCGCAAGGTCCCCCTCCTCAAGAAGGCACATATACAGGCCCATCTGAAGTTTGCCAACAAACATCTAAAAGATTCAGAGAAGGATTGGAAAAAAAGTGCTGTGGGCAGAGAGGACCAAAATTGGGCTCTTTGGCATTAACTCGACTCACCGTGGTTGGAGGAAGAAAAATGCTGACTATGACCCTAACAACACCATCCCTACAGTCACCATCCCTACAGTCACCATCCCTACAGTCACCTTCCCAACCGTCACCTTCCCTACAGTCAAGCACTGAGGTTGAAACATGCTTTGGGGCTGTTTCTCTGCTAAAGGTACAGGCCGACTTTGCTGCATTGAGGGGCCAACAGACCGGGCCATGTATTGTAAACTCTTGGATGAGAACCTTCTTTCCTCAGCCAGAACACTGAAGATGGGTCATGGATGGGTCTTCCAGCATGACAAGGACCCAAAACATACCGCCAAGGCAACAAAGGAGTGACTCAGGAAGAAGCATATTAAGGTCATGGAGTGGCCTAGCCAGTCTCCAGACCTTAATCCTATAAAAATTGTATGGAGGGAGCTAAAACTTTGAGTTGCCAAGAAACCTTAAGGATTTAGAGAAGATCCGTAAAGAGAGGACCAAAATCCCTCCTGAGATGTGTGCAAATCTGGTCACCAACTACAAGAAACGTCTGATCTGACCTCTGTGCTTGCCAACAAGGGTTTCTCCACCAACTACTAAGTCATGTTTTGCTTGGGGATCAAATACTTATTTTACTCACTGAACTGCAAGTCAATTTATAACATCTGTATCATGTGTTTTTTCTAGATTTATACACCTATGACAGAGGCGTAACTAGAACCTTCAGGGCCCCCGGTGCAAGAAACTATGAAGGGCCCCCCAAGTCCCCTGGCTGGGGCCCTTCCCTTCAAGCCAGGGGCTCTACCCACCGATCCTGGGGCCCTTTACTCTCGTTGCGGAGCCCTTTTATTATGGTCCCGCAACGGGACCCTTTCACAAGTTCTGCAGTGGGCACCCCTCCTGCCATCTCGGGGCCTCCCCACGGTGGTGGAATGCCAGGGCCCGGTCACAAGTGTGACCTTTGCGATCCTGGAAGTTCACCCACTGGTGTCAGTAGTTTTAATTTTTTGGTATTTTAATTGTATTCTTTTTTACCATTTTATTTAATTTTTTTTACAATGTCACTGACTATAAAACGTATCAATTTTATTTGATACACGTTAAAAAATTCCTCCAATTAATGGAGAACAATAAATTATCATAAAAGTTACATGGAACAAAATCTGTGACCCATTGTGCAGCCCCCCCCCCCCCTCTTTTACAAAAAATAGAAAAAGGGAAGCTTTTTGGGGTACTGCCCCGATGACCATCAAACAAGGAGGCTGGATGGCCAGACTCGAGGGGACGGGACTCCATCCGACGCGTTTCGCCTTGTGGCTTCTTCAGGGATATTTGCACATAGGTTTCACATAAGTTAAAATATGTAAACAGTATTGCGGTCAATCACAAGGAAAGCAGAGATCACTGAATACAGATAGTAAGACAACCACAGCCAGATCTGGTGACCAATAGGTCACAGGGTGAAGAGGAATACCTCCCAGGTCCCCAGAAGACCCCCAATGGAGGACGGAGAGAAAGAATGTATAGACCTTAGCCCACTTTGAATGGAAGTCATACGGTCTTCAGTTGCTAATCTGTGAGTCAGTCCCTTTAAATTAAGACATCAGGTTGTTGGGAGAAAGCCAGAGCGTTCACATCCAAGCAGGTTTAATCTGGATGGAGTAGCAATGAACACCTCGGTAAAAGAATCCAACCACCACAAGGGTGTCAGTCCTTGTGCATAACTGGCTTACTGCTATTCACAGAACACCTTGTATTGTCTATACAAGGTGTTCTTTGATTGAACAAGGTGGAGATCATGACATCACTGCCCCTCCTCTCCACCTCATCCAATCAGAGAATGACTTGTGGTCCATAAATAAAATACAAGGCATCATTGCTGATGGAGTGCCCCCATGTGGTCAATGTGCAGAAGGGAAGCCGGTCAGCACAGGAAGATCACAGCACTGACTACTAACAGTGATTGTCAGCTTCCCCAGCGGCCCCCCAGGTATGAGATATACATAGTTACATTGTGCCAAGCTGGACCAATATAACTGTATAATGCACGTCATACCTGGAGGTCAATTTTAGGAGCTGAAGGTGATCTTTGCATTACAGACTAGTAGTTCTGGTGCTTGCACATCAGTTCCTGGCAGCTGAGGGTTAGTAGGGGGTGGTATGGAGGTTAGTTTGGGTCTCAAATCCACAGTAAGAGATTGTCAATTTTAGATTTTAACAGAAAATATAAAACATTGTGGAAATTTGAGCCACTGAGTAGACTTGCCAACCTCCTAAGGCCCCTTTCACACGGGCTTTCCGATCTGATCCCTGTCCGTTTTTCTGGCGGACCTGATTAGATGCTCCATCTATGGAGCGGCGGATGTCAGCGGAGACATCTCCACTGACACCCACTGCTATCCGATCCGATCCTGTCCATGAAATCCAGACGGATGGAAACCCCTTTTTCCATGTGTCTAAAGGATCGGATAGAATAAGAATCAGATGAGAACAGACAGGAGGTCCGTTTTCATCTTATCTACAATAGAGGAGAGCGAGGTTCTGAGAGCTCCGTCTCTGCACACAGAGTGGAGATGGAGCGGTCATCCGTCTGCTCAGCGGGGATAGGCGGATCGATCCCCGCTGAGCAAAACGGAGTCTGTCCTGTGCACCGCTTGTGTGAAAGGACCCAAACTGGGGGAAAAACGCCATGGTTTTGAAGCGGTATACCCGGGTTATGGCTGCAGCTAGATGCAATAACCCCTGTATTGACATTTTCAGCAGCCGCTTCTTTCTGCTAAATGTGGTTCAAGCGGCTGATTAGCCGCTGGATCACTTTTTAAAAAGAGGCGGGAGGGGTCTACAGGCTTACCTTGCTCATTGGGACGTCTGGGAACCAATCCGGTGGTGGCGGCGGCTGACCATAGAGATTATCAGGAGAAAGGTGGCCTCTGCTCATCTCTATGATCTAGGAGGCCGGGAGCTACGTCATGGCGTCACGTCCAGTTCACGGACAATTTATTTTATTTTTGTTGGAAAATTGGCATTAGATCAATGTTTTATTATTTTGTTTTTTTTTCATCTGATGCTTTCCATTGTTCTTATTGACCCCAGATCTCTCCATAAGGAGGTCCTGCCATGCTTTATTGTAGTCACAAGAAATGTTTCTGTTTTCTTGTAGCAGCAATAAAAGTGATAACATTTTTTTTGAAAGGCACCATGTAATAATTATTATAATTATAATTTTACATGCCCGTTCCCCCCCCCCACAGTTAGAAAACACCTCCTAGGCTCACACTTAACCCTTTGATCACCCCTAGGTTAACCCCTTCCCTGCCAGTGTCATTAGTACAGTAACAGTGCATATTTTTAGCACTGATTTCTGTAGTAATGTCTCTGGTCCCCCCAAAAGTGTAAAGTGTCAGTTAGGGTCCGATCTGTTCGCCACATTGTCGCAGTCCCACTAAAAATTGCTGATCAACGCCATTACTAGTAAAAAAATAAATGAATAAAAATTACATAAATCTTTCCCCCAGTTTGTAGACGCAATAACTTTTGCGCAAACCAATCAAAATACACTTATTGCAATTTTTTTTTTTTCCATTTTTTTTTTACTTATTGGAAAGTCCGGGAACCAATCCGGTGGTGGTGGCGGCGGCTGGCCATAGAGATTATCAGGAGAAAGGTGGCCTCTGCTCATCTCTATGATCTAGGAGACAAGGAGCTACGTCATGACGTCACTTCCAGTTCATGGACAATTTATTTTATTTTGTTGGAAAATTGGCATTAGATCAATGTTTTATTATTTTTTTTTTTAATCATCTGATGCTTTCCATTGTTCTTATTGACCCCAGATCTCTCCATAAGGAGGACCTGTTTTCTTGTAGAAGCAAGTGTCACCGCTGCCGCCATGCTACTTCCTCATTGGACGTTATCTAATGTCTGCAGGCTGTTGGGATCATTGGGTGTAGATCAGGAATGGGCAAACTACGGCCCGACTGACCTTTCAATCCTGCCCGCGGAGCGCTAGCTAACAGTGGCGGCCGGTCCTAGGCTTCAGCAAAGGGTAGACCCGGGGTGCAGAGCAGTGCACCCCGAGCCCACCCATTGAATGAAAAATCGCTATTGTCACACGGATCCTCCTCCTGGCCAATCAGGAAGCGGGTCTAATACGCACGCTGGTCTCTGCATTGAAAGGGGGCACGCACGCTGGTCTCTGCATTGAAAGGGGGCACGCACGCTGGCCTCTGCATTGAAAGGGGGCACGCACGATGGTCTCTGCATTAAAAGGGGGCACGCACGATGGTCTCTGCATTGAAGGGGGCACGCACGCTGGTCACTGCATTGAAGGGGGAATGAACGCTGGTCACTGCTTTGAAGGGGGCATGCACGCTGGTCACTGCATTGAAGGGGGCATGCACGTTGGTCACTGCATTGAAGGGGGCATGCACGCTGGTCTCTGCATTGAAAGGGGGCATGCACGCTGGTCTCTGCATTGAAAGGGGGCATGCACGCTGGTCTCTGCATTGAAAGGGGGCACGCACGCTGGTCTCTGCACTGAAAGGGGGCACGCTGGTCACTGCATTGAAAGGGGGCACGCTGGTCATTCTGCATTGAAAGGGGGCACACTATACCTTAATTACTGAAGGCCCCTTTCACACTTTTGTGACCTCAAAGTCACGCAATTTTTTACAGCGTTTTTTTGCCATCTACTCTTGGTCCGGCCCCCAGGTCCAATATATGAACCCATTGTGGCCCTTGAGTCAAAAAGTTTGCCCACCCCTGGTTTAGATCATTGAAAACAGAAGGCCATGCTCTTTATAAGATCTTAGATGCGATCGTTGTTTTTAATACCCATCTAAGATGTAATGTATGCGGGCGTTTGGCTTGTTTTTATAATGATACTAAAAGAATCTTTGTATGAACGCCAGAAACCACTCATTGAACACTCTGGATGTACTCATTAGTCACCCGGGTAGGTGTGGTGGCTTTTGTTCTCTGCCGGCTGCTAAATGCTTTAATAAATGTCAGATCGTTTCTCATCTCACTAACACTACAATGTTCCTCTGTGTGCGGAAATTGCTGTGAGTTCTACCGCTGAGGTCCTTCAATCTTCTACTATATGAAGAGAGATCACAGTTGTGGAATGCATTAATCAGCCTTTCTCTACCAGAGTTCCTCCAAAGGTTGCTGGGGGTTCCTTCTTTAGGAATGAATAACTAATGAAAACAACATTGTATTTTACAAGGAGCATTCTTCCCACTGACCACCAATGTAAGGAGCATTCTTCCCACTGACCACCAATGTAAGGAGCATTCTTTCCACTGACCACCAATGTAAGGAGCATTCTTTCCACTGACCACCAATGTAAGGGACATTCTTCCCACTGACCACCAATGTAAGGGACATTCTTCCCACTGACCACCAATGTAAGGAGCATTCTTCCCACTGACCACCAATGTAAGGAGCATTCTTCCCACTGATCACAAATGTAAGGGACATTCTTCTCACTAACCACCAATGTAAGGGACATTCTTCCCACTGATCACCAATGTAAGGGACATTCTTCCCAATTTTTGTTTATTAAAAGTCTTGCAATCAATAATCATAAAATCAATATATATAAATAAATATATACATATTTACATGAAAAGGGAAAAAAAATACATAGCAAGTTCTGCTCTCAAATAAAGAATGGCTTTACAGCAAAAACAAAACTCACATCATGAAACACATCATTACCGGGAAAAATAATCTTAATAAGACTCACACCACCACACCAGACATCAAACCTGCGAGGTCAAGAAACAAAAACCACTCCCATTATGCATGCAGCCCTTCTTCAAAAATGAAGATATTAACTAACAAAAGCTAAGGGCGTGAAAGAAATAGCATAGGAAAAAAGCTTTTCACCCAGAGATGGACAGTTCACCAAAAGCAGGTCTGATATTCCTCCACGCCCTTATCCAGACCGCTCGAGGCTCCCTGCCCTTCTCAAGACCCCGAATCTTCCCAACCTCACCCAGAATATCGTACACCACCACCTCGACAGGGAGGACTTTCTTCCGCAGGGTAATCTGGCACCGTGCATTCCACGTGAAGTAACGGACAACTATACTAACTAGAAAAAGTGTATCCAAATCAAAATCCCAGAGAGTCGGGAATGCCCCGTACACCCACTCCGCATAACTCATGCGATAGAGAAAGGGGATGCCTAGAGCCCTCCCCACCCTTTTATACACCTCTATGTTAAAGGGACACTGGAGCAAAAAGTGGTCCATAGACTCCACTTTACCAACACACTCCGCTCTAGGACAATCCCGATCATCCACAGGGCGATGCTTCAGGTTCCCTCTCACATAGAGCCTTCCATGGAAAGCGAGCCAGGCTTGATCCCTAAACTTCAAAGGGATTCTTCCTAAGTTAATTAAACGCAACCCCTCCCTCATTACGGGGCCTGGGCAATCCCTTAAGGTCAGCGACACACTGAAAGCAGAGCCCAAAATCCTCTTCTCCAGAAGCTTTCTGGGGAGGGACTTGATATCCCCCACTGTCACCTGCCACTGCCTAAGTATTTTCAGACACGGGGCAACATAAGCCGGAAGCTTGCCATGTCGGACTCTCAGACTTTTCACTGGCCCGCCATCTTCCCAGCATCGCAGAAAAGGCCTAAACCAAGATTGAAAAATACCCACCCATCCCGGCGGGGTCTCTGCTAACATATTACCAAGATTATACTTTAAAAAAAGCAGAGAAAAGAAAACTATAGGGTTGACCATTCCTAGACCACCCTCCCGCCTGGACAGGTAAGTTACATTGCGTTTGATCAGGTTCAGCCTATTTCCCCATAACAGTTGGAAAAAGCAGCTGTACACCCTTGCATAGAGAGATTCCGGCAAGATACAGACAAAGCTGACATATAAAAAGATTGGGATCAGGTAAGTTTTTTAATCAAGTCAACCCTTTCCCTCAAGGAAAGTTTCCATTTCTTCCAGCTTGCCACCTTGGCATTGGCATTCAACAACCTGCTTTCCCAATTTCGATGACCATAGTCACCAGGACCAAATTTGATGCCCAACACTTTAATTTCCTGCTGGGGCTCTGGGAAGGCATCCGGAAGTTCGAAGCTTTCACCCTCCTCACCCATCCAGAAAACTTCACTCTTTTCATGATTGATTTTAGAGCCAGAAGCCTCAGTGTACTGCTCTATCACAGAGACCACCTCCTGCGCCTCCTCCATCCCAGAGATAATAACAGACACATCATCGGCATAGGCCACGACCTTCAAAGGCGGCACACCAGCAATGCCCAAAGGCACCCCACACAACGATCCACTCTCTAACCTTCTTATGAAGGGATCGATTGCGAATACATATAGCAGGGGGCTCAAAGGACACCCCTGGCGCACCCCAGAGCCAACCTCAAAAGGCCGTCCAACCCAACCATTAACAAGTGGGAAGCTCTCAGCCCCTTTATATAATGTTTTCAGCCAATCAATAAACCTCCCCTGCAGGCCGTATCTACCAAGTAGCAAATACAGGTACTCATGATTGACTCAATCAAAAGCCTTCGCCTGATCCAATGCCAGCAAGTACTTTCTCCATCCAGCAGCCCTGCATCGCTCCAAAGCCTCCCGGACAGCTAAAATTGCTGAAAAGGTACTTCTGCCCTGGACCGAGCAGTGCTGATGATTGGACAACAAATCGCCTGCTACTGACGACAAGCGCCAAAAAAGAATCTTCGCCAAGATCTTTCTATCAACATTGAGAAGACTGATGGGGCGCCAGTTCTCAATTATTGAGGGGTCTTTACCTTTTGACAGAAGAATCACAGCGGATTGCCTCATGGAGGGAGGGAGAGAACCCTCATCTAAACAGCTGTTATAAACCTCCGTTAAAAAGGGAGCCAGAATGGACTTAAAACACTTGTAAAATTCAGCTGTCAACCCATCTGGCCCAGGCGACTTTTTGGTAGCCAGCTTCTCTATAGCACGAACTACCTCATCCGCTGAAATTGGTTCTGTCAAATCCATCAAAGGCAATGTATCATTTCCCAATCCTGGAGTAGAATCCAGAAAGCTTTCCATCCTGTCCCGACTAAGGTCCTTTCTTCCCAGAAGGTCTGCGTAATATGACCTGAAGATCTCCAGGATCCCTGATCTGGACTTCACCAGGGAACCCGTACTATCCCTCAGACCTATGACCGTCTTAACTGCTATGCCTTGCTTACAGTTCTGGTAAGGATCAGGCGAGTGATATTTCCCATAATCTCTCTCCAGAACCAAGGAGGCATGCCGGTCGTATTGACACTTCCTAAGAAGAAGCTTTACCTCCGAGATCTCCCCTGGATCTCCTCCATACGAGACAAGACGATCAAGCTTCCTCCGCAAATGCTGGTAGGCAATATACATACCAAGCTGCTTCTTCTTACTTATGGCCTTGAAAAGTCCAATCGCCCTTTGTTTCACAAGCTCCCACCACTCTGACTTACTGCTGCAAAAGTCCAGAATAGAAACCTGTGCCTGAAAAAAATCCTCAAAGGATTGTCTTACCTCTACATCTTCCAGGAGAGCCGAATTCAGTTTCCAGGTACCCCTTCCCCTGGGTGGAGTGTCCGAGGCATTCAGAGTCACAGACAGCATACAGTGGTCAGAGAACTCCACCGCCCTCAACTCCGGAGCCGAGAAAGCAGAGTTCTCCTTTAAAAAAAAAAAACCTATCTATCCTACTCTGACTATTCCCTCTCTGAAACGTGAATCCCGTGCTGCCAGGGCAGTGCTTAATGTGCACATCTACCAGGCCTGCTTGTCTAACCATATCTCTAAGAAAAACGCTATCATAACCCAGCCTGTCTATGGAGACCCTCCTGTCTTCAGGCCTAATTATGGTGTTAAAGTCACCTCCAAAGACAACCTGCTGGGATGTAAAAAGGAAGGGCTTGATCTTTGTGAAGAGGCATTTCCTGTCCCATTTTGACTGCGGTCCATAGATATTGATCAGGCGCAGGTCCTGCCCCCTAACAGAGACGTCTAAGACCATGCATCTCCCCATTTCTACCTCAATTATCCGCCGGCACGTTACCATATCGGTTTTAAAAAGAACCGCAACTCCGCTGCAAGGCTCAGCCGCAAGAGACCAAAAGGAGGGACCGCATCTCCACTCCCTTTTTGCTAGATGGACATCGGCCAAAGTATTGAGCCAGGTCTCTTGCAAAAATAAAATCTCAGCATCAAACTCACTGAGCAAAAATAAGGCAATATCACGAGCTCTTGCAGATTTCACGCTGGCGACATTAATGGTCGCCACCTTTATCAGAGCGGGCACTGCCATCAGGATGATTGGGGTAGTCGTTTCTTAACCTCCACCACACTCTCATCACCCGAAACAGCTCTCTTTACACTATGTGACTCCCCCTCATCCATAGATGATAAAGTAGATAAATCGGATACTAACTCCTCCCCTGATAAAACCGAAAATGTGTTGCCAAGAGGAACCCCTCCTGGCTCTAACTGTAAGGAAGAAGTGACCGCTTTACTGGTCTTCCTCTTCTTCTTTTTCTTCCTCTTTGTCCTCTCCCACCCCTCATCATCCGAATCCTCCACAACAGAGGGTGAGACATGGGACATGGACACCCCTCCCTCAACCCCATCGACCCCACCACCATCCAGCACCCCTGCACCCTCTTGGCCGCGTTTGCGGTGTCGAGAGACAGGGACTGGAGGTGGAGTAGGCCGAGGGGGAAGATCCACTATACCCGCCCCCCCAGCAGCTTCCGCTAGTCTGGAGGATCTACGCACAGTAGATGTAGGAACAACAGGAGGGACAGACTCAGGGACCACATCACTAGGGGAAACAGAATCTGACACAACAGACACAGACTCAGGGACCACATCACTAGGGGAAACAGAATCTGACACAACAGACACAGGAGGGGCAACAACAATTTCCTCTCTAACTTCAGCTGCTTCATCTTCTTTATCAAGCCTCTGCAGCTCAGTCTCCAATCCTGGCAAGTTATGCAGTGCCTCTGGGCACTGGCTATATGGATGACCCAGCTGCTGGCACAAATTGCACCGAATCTGGGTGCATTCTCTGGCCAAATGGCCTAAATCCTGGCACAGTGAGCACTTCTTGTGGGTGCAGGACGATGCAAAGTGGCCTTTATCACCACATTTATTGCACACCTTAGGCTGACCTTGGTAGAAAATGGTCAGCCTATCCCTACCCAGAAAGGCTGAGCAGGGAAGGTGCTGAACTACATCGCCCAGCACCCCCAATTTTAGCGACACTGTCCAGGCCCCTGTCCATATCCCATGCTCATCAAGGACCTTCCGCAGTGGAGTGAGGACCTCGCCATATCGGCGTAGCCATACTAATAAATCAGCCTCTGGTATGGATTCGTTACGCACCAAAATGGTCACTGATTTTATCAGAGGCTGCCTTGAAATCACTTTTGGCACCAAACCACTCCACTGCTGAAGGCCCTTGCACCTCCTAAATCTCTCCCAGAAGAGATCCAAACTTTCAGGTTTTACAAACGACAAATCAAATTCATAACTCCCCACCGGGCAAATTAAAGCAAAAATATCACAAGCTTTAAACCCCATTTCCAAAATCAACTCAGCCACCCTCCCCCTTACTGGCGGAGTTCCATCCCCCACCCACCTCAACTGTACCACATTCCTCCTCCTATACCCACCAAACCTCCCTGAATTTTGACTAATAACAGAATTCCCACCACCCACCCTGGTGTGACTCCCCAAAGCTGAAGCATAGCTTCCAACATTCCTCCCAGCAGAAAACCCATCAGTTTTTTTTAAATTATCTGACACACACTTGGCAGATAACGATTGCACAGATTCGGGATTGATCTGTGCAATCGAATCTTTCCTCTGCTGAGCAGGAGGAGAAATGTCATTTTTATTTTTCCCAGCATTACTAACCCCTTCACCACCACCCACCACATTCATTGCTTTAACATTGTCATTTTTTATACTTGCTGGGATACTTATTATTGCTGTTGTCTTCACAGCAGAATCCATAGTTGCTGCTGCACTGGTAAAAACTCCAGCTGTCATCTTCTCTTCCACTAGGACAGAGTTTTCAGCTGTGGAAATAGCATTCTGTTTTAACACAGCAGCAGGTAAAGCATTGCAGGATATTTCCATTGCTACTTCCATTCCACTTCCAGAACTATGTTGATCCCCTCCCCCATCAGCAATCAGCACTGGAAGACTGGGAGGCTCAGGTGAACATGAAGCAGGCTCTTTGGAGCTGGCAGCCATTTTGCTTGCCGTGGGACTACTGGTCTCAGCCAGACCAGCAAAATCCATGCCTGGGGTGTTTAATGCAGGTCCATCCACATTCGTCTGATGGTCCGGGGCTTGCATGTCTGTCGGTTTCTCCACAGCGGTAACTCCAATAGGTAGCTGTATGCAGAGCTCTTTCTCACCTGGGACACCATCCACTACAGCAGATGGGGCAGACATGTTGGATGGCAGCATGGTGTACTGGGATTTCTCCACCATTACTGGCTTTGCTGACTTGAATCTCCTCTGCCCATCCTCAGGGATTTCTGATGGATCATCAGAAAAGACAAACTTGTCTGCTTTCAGGGGTGACTCCATCTGCTGGATGAATGTCAGGGATCCATGTCCACTCTCAACCCCCTGGCTGGTTGCCGCTGGTGATTCCCAGTTCTGGCATGGGGGGAGAGGTGCAGAGGCAGATGGAGCCTGGTCATCCATTAACTGAGGCTGCTGATCCACAGAACTTGCTGATGCTTGGCTGGTAAATCGCCTCTCATTGTCAAATTTTTCTTTAAATGCTCCACTTCTGTCTTTCAGCCTTTCCAATAATAAAGATTGTTCCTTTACCTTTTCTTCCAATTCCTGTAACTCAGGCTTCATGGCTGTGCGATTTTTACTCCAGGCCTGGAAATACTTGGTTTTGAAGGATTTGTGTTCAGCCTTCAAAACTTTAAGTTTTTCTTCCGCTCTCCCAATCGCCCTAAAACGATTGATAATCTTCTGGCTGAAGACATCCGCATTCTCACCAGGGCCTGGACCCACAGACAGGTCCTCCACCTCCTCCTCACTAGGCCCCGTGTCATCAGGGGGATCCCTCCCAGGGCCTCCCCCAGGATCAGGCATTGTTCCTGGGCCAAGCTAGCAAGCAAGGCCCAGGCTTGAAAAGGGCTGGTTCTCTGAGAGAGCTCTTTGGGTGTGTCCTCCTCCTTCTTCCCACTGACCACCAATGTAAGGAACATTCTTCCCACTGACCACCAATGTAAGGAACATTCTTCCCACTGACCACCAATGTAAGGAACATTCTTCCCACTGACCACCAATGTAAGGAACATTCTTCTCACTGATCACCAATGTAAGGGACATTCTTCCCACTGATCACCAATGTAAGGAACATTCTTCCCACTGATCACCAATGTAAGGAGCATTCTTCCCACTGACCACCAATGTAAGGAGCATTCTTCCCACTGACCACCAATGTAAGGGACATTCTTCCCACTGACCACCAATGTAAGGGACATTCTTCCCACTGACCTCCAATGTAAGGGGCATTCTTCAAACTGACCTCCAATGTAAGGGACATTCTTCCCACTGACCTCCAATGTAAGGAGCATTCTTCCCACTGACCACCAGTGTAAGGGACATTCTTCAAACTGACCTCCAATGTAAGGAACATTCTTCCCACTGATCACCAATGTAAGGAGCATTCTTCCCACTGACCTCCAATGTAAGGAGCATTCTTCCCACTGACCTCCAATGTAAGGAGCATTCTTCCCACTGATCACCAATGTAAGGAACATTCTTCCCACTGACCTCCAATGTAAGGAGCATTCTTCCCACTGACCTCCAATGTAAGGAACATTCTTCCCACTGACCTCCAATGTAAGGAGCATTCTTCCCAGTGACCACCAATGTAAGGAGCATTCTTCCCACCAGAGGCATAACTAGAACCTTCAGGGCCCCGGTGCAAGAATCCATGAAGGGCCCCCTGGACCCCTGGCCTGGGGCCCTTCCCTTCAAGCCTGGGGCTCTTCCCACTGATCCTGGGGCCCTTTACTCTCATTGCGGGCCCTTTATTACAGTCCCTCAGTGGGATCCTTTCACAAGTTCTGCAATGGGCCCCCTTCCTGCCATCTTGGGGCCTCCCCACTGTGGTGGAATGCCAGGGCGCGGTCGCAAGTGTGACCTTTGCGATCCTGGAAGTTCACCCACTGGTGTCAGTAGTTTTAATTTTTTGGTAATTTAATTGTATTATTTTTTTATCATTGCATTTTATTTTTTTACAATGTCACTGACTATGACTCTGTCCATTCAGAAAAGGAAGGAGCTGGTACATTACATATTTACCGACCCCTTCCTGGTTCTCTATTGTGACACATCCCCTGCAGCAGCCGGCAGGGGAGGGAGCACAGTAAGGGGCAGCACAGTGGGGGGGGACAGGCAGGCACAGGGGCCCAGAGACAGCAGAACACAAGTGAACTGGATAGGAGGGGCAGCGGCAGGGGCAGCATACAGAGGAACCAATCTCCTCCATATTCCTCCTGCAGCTATAGGAGTAAAAGGAGGACAATTATTTCTCTACATGCTGCCCCCGCCGCCCCTCCTATCCAGGTGTACAGGGGAGCCGCACAGACCCCCTGGAGCATGGGGCCCGGTTGCAATTGCAACCCCTGTAGTTACGCCCCTGGCAGCCACATTATTTTATTTATTTTTGTCTCATTTTTTTTTTACATCACAGAAACCTGACATTTTACCAGAGGTGTGTAGACTTTTTATATCCATTGGTCCATTGTATGAACCATAATACTGGAATTGGACTGTGCAGTGAGCTCAGTCCGAGTTCAGAAGAGAGTAAAGTACATAGAGATGAGGGAATCGATGAGCGTGAGTCCATTAGCGTGGTAGAAAATAGTCGTTTTTCCAGTATTTCTAATTGCTGCAATGTGTCGGTTGTCACCTCTGTTTATTTTGACATTTTAGGGTCAGCTGTTGCTTACTCTGCGTATGTCTTCCCGGATCGATGGGTTAACAGTTCTTTTCATCAATACTTTGTGCCCTGGGCTGTTTTCAACACCATCATCAGCACAGGAATGTCCTGCTACTCCAGGTATGTCACTAGATGGTATGATAATTATCTTCCATTGATAATGGGAAAGACGTAGAATGATGCACAGGCACTCTTGCTCTTTCATAAAAAAGAGAGTGGTACGCTATTCATAAATAAATATAATACTCATCAAAGGTAAGTTAAAAAAAAATGTTAAAAAACAAACCGCGATTACAAATATCCAAGTGACGAAACAAATGTATAATGTGTGTGTGTCTGTATATGTATGTATATATATATATATATATATATATATACATACATACATACATACATATATATATATATATATATATACACACATACATACATACATACATACATATATATACATGCACATATACACACACATACATATATATATATATATATGATGACGTTCAGCTCCCAGGAATCATTGCAAACCGGAAGTGACGGCGCGGGCCACGGCCTCAGAGGGAGGAAGTGGAAAATAGGTGAGTATTTCTTTCTACGATTACAAGGTAAGTAAAAAAAATAAATAAACCTAACTATCCAATTCCTTTTCAGGTGAAGCAAAGCAAACGGATGGCCACAAAATCGATTAGGTCGATTTTGTGCCCGGAACTCCACTTTAATACTACTTGAGGGGGACGTACAACGATTTTCCCTATGTGTCCAGGCATCTGGACCTAGTGTGAGCAGCAACCTCTGCATTTGCTGTGCAAGTAGGATGTGAAAGATCTCTAAAGAGCTGGAAATGACCACTTGTTTAACCACTTGCCGAACGCCCGCCGCAATTTACTGCGGCAGGCTGGCTTGCCTGGGCAAAATGACGTAGGGCTACGTTTGTCACACGAGTGGTGCTAGGAGCCAGTGGCGTGCTCCTGCCCCCACTAGGCAGCGGGGATGCTGATCCACGGGACCAGCAGCCGCTATTGCAGCCGGGCACCTGCAATTGTTCCCCGCTGAAAGAAGGATGGGCAGCTGTTGTAAACACAGCTGATGGTTCTTCTCTCTGAAATGATCACAGAGTACCTGTGATCCTTCTATATAGGAACTGAGGTCTCTATGATCATTTTACAAGTCCCTCCCCCATACAGTAAGAAAACACCCCCCTAGGCTCACTCTTAGCCCTTTGATTACCACTAGGTTAACTCCTTCCCTGGCAATGTCATTATTACAGTAACAGTGCATATTTTTAGCACTGATTACTGTAGTAATGTCATTGATCCCCCCCAAAAGTGTCAGTTTGGGATCCGATCGGTCCGTCGCAATGTCTCTGTCCCGCTAAAAATCGCAAATTGCCGCCATTACTAGTAAAAAATAAATAAATAAAAATGACACAAATCTTCCCCGTATATTGTAGACGCGATAAGTTTTGCGAAAACCAATCAAAATATGCTAATTGCGATTTTTTAACCAAAAATATATACATTAGCAGAAGACAAATTGACCTAAAATGATGAAAATATTTTTGGGAATGTTATATAGCAGAAAGTGGAAAAAAAAAAAAATATATATATATATTTATTTATTTTTTTGCAGAATTGTCGTTTTTTTTGTTTATAGCGCAAAAATAAAAATCATAAAGGTAATCAAATACCACCAAAAGCTCTATTTGTGGGTAAAAAAAAAAAAGGAAATCAATTTTAATTGTGTACAGCGTCACATCACCGCGCAATTTTCCGTTAAAGTAAAGCAGTGCCGAACTGCAAAAAAATGGCCTGGTCATTAAGGGGGGCAAATCCTTCCAGTCCAGAACTGGTTAAAGGAATAATATATTTGCAAGATGGTTTGTCCCTGAAAGGGAATCACACATTATCTTACGGTTTCTTCCTTTTTTTATAAATACTATGAATGATTTTACTCATTGTTAACCGCTTGCCAACCGCTTACTATATATATATACAGTGGGTACGGAAAGTATTCAGACCCCCTTACATTTTTCACTCTTTGTTATATTGCAGCCATTTGCTAAAATCATTTAGGTTCATTCTTCTTCCTCATGAATGTACACATAGCACCCCATACTGACAGAAAAACACAGAATTGTTGACATTGTTGCAGATTTATTAAAAAAGAAAAACTGAAATATCACATGGTCCTAAGTATTCAGACCCTTTGCTCAGTATTTAGTAGAAGCCCCCTTTTGATCTAATACAGCCAGGAGTCTTTTTGGGAAAGATGCAACAAGTCTTTTACACCTGGATTTGGGGATCCTCTGCCATTCCTCCTTGCAGATCCTCTCCAGTTCTGTCAGGTTGGATGGTAAACGTTGGTGGACAGCCATTTTTAGGTCTCTCCAGAGATGCTCAATTGGGTTTAAGTCAGGGCTCTGGCTGGGCCATTCAAGAACAGTCACGGAGTTGTTGTGAAGCCACTCCTTCGTTATTTTAGCTGTGTGCTTAGGGTCATTTTCTTGTTGGAAGGTAAACCTTCGGCCCAGTCTGAGGTCCAGAGCACTCTGGAGAAGGTTTTTGTCCAGGATATCCCTGTACTTGGCCGCATTCATCTTTCCCTCGATTGCAACCAGTCGTCCTGTCCCTGCAGCTGAAAAACACCCCCACAGCATGATGCTACCACCACCATGCTTCACTGTTGGGACTGTATTTGACAGGTGATGAGCAGTGCCTGTTTTTTTTCCACACATACCGCTTAGAATTAAGGCCAAAAAGTTCTATTTTGGTCTCATCAGACCAGAGAATCTTATTTCTCACCATCTTGGAGTCCTTCAGGTGTTTTTTTAGCAAACTCCATGCGGGCTTTCATATGTCTTACACTGAGGAGAGGCTTCCGTCGGGCCACTCTGCCATAAAGCCCCGACTGGTGGAGGGCTGCAGTGATGGTTGACTTTCTACAACTTTCTCCCATCTCCTGACTGCATCTCTGGAGCTCAGCCACAGTGATCTTTGGGTTCTTCTTTACCTCTCTCACCAAGGCTCTTCTCCCCCGATAGCTCAGTTTGGCCGGACGACCAGCTCTAGGAAGGGTTCTGGTCGTCCCAAACGTCTTCCATTTGAGGATTATGGAGGCCACTGTGCTCTTAGGAACCTTAAGTGCAGCAGAAATCTTTTTGTAACCTTGGCCAGATCTGTGCCTTGCCACAATTCTGTCTCTGAGCTCTTCAGGCAGTTCCTTTGACCTCATGATTCTCATTTGCTCTGACATGCATTGTGATCTGGAAGGTCTTATATAGACAGGTGTGTGGCTTTCCTAATCAAGTCCAATCAGTATAATCAAACACAGCTGAACTCAAATGAAGGTGTAGAACCATCTCAAGGATGATCAGAAGAAATGGAAAGCACCTGAGTTAAATATAT
This sequence comes from Pelophylax lessonae, assembly GCF_965119305.1. Classification (NCBI taxonomy): domain Eukaryota; kingdom Metazoa; phylum Chordata; class Amphibia; order Anura; family Ranidae; genus Pelophylax; species Pelophylax lessonae. The sequence goes on along the minus strand of NC_138771.1, from coordinate 13,745,928 downwards.
GAGTGTCACAGCAAAGGGTCTGAATACTTAGGACCATGTGATATTTCAGTTTTTCTTTTTAATAAATCTGCAACAATGTCAACAATTCTGTGTTTTTCTGTCAGTATGGGGTGCTATGTGTACATTCATGAGGAAGAAGAATGAACTTAAATGATTTTAGAAAATGGCTGCAATATAACAAAGAGTGAAAAATTTAAGGGGGTCTGAATACTTTCCGTACCCACTGTATATAATGTGTATGTATGTGTGCGTGTGTGTGTATATATATATGTATTTGTGTGTGTGTGTGTGTGTGTGTGTGTGTGTGTATATATATATATATATATATACAGTGCCTTGCGAAAGTATTCGGCCCCCTTGAACTTTTAGACCTTTTGCCACATTTCAGGCTTCAAACATAAAGATATAAAACTGTAATTTCTTGTGAAGAATCAACAAGAAGTGGGACACAATTCTGAAGTGGAACGAAATTTATTGGATATTTCAAACTTTTTTAACAAATAAAAAACTGAAAAATTGGGCGTGCAAAATTATTCAACCCCCTTAAGTTAATACTTTGTTGTGATTACAGCTTGGGGTATGTCTCTATCAGTTTTGCACATCGAGAGACTGAAATTTTTGCCCATTCCTCCTTGCAAAACAGCTCGAGCTCAGTGAGGTTCTTTCCACAGATTCTCGATTGGATTCAGGTCTGGACTTAGACTTGGCCATTCTAACACCTGGATATGTTTATTTGTGAACCATTCCATTGTAGATTTTGCTTTATGTTTTGGATCATTGTCTTGTTGGAAGACAAATCTCCGTCCCAGTCTCAGGTCTTTTACAGACTCCATCAGGTTTTCTTCCAGAATGGTCCTGTATTTGGCTCCATCCATCTTCCCATCAATTTTAACCATCTTCCCTGTCCCTGCTGAAGAAAAGCAGGCCCAAACCATGATGCTGCCACCACCATGTTTGACAGTGGGGATGGTGTGTTCAGGGTGATGAGCTGTGTTGCTTTTACACCAAACATAATGTTTTGCATTGTTGCCAAAAAGTTTGATTTTGGTTTCATCTGAGCAGAGCACCTTCTTCCACATGTTTGGTGTCTCCCAGGTGGCTTGTGGCAAACTTTAAACAACACTTTTTATGGATATCTTTAAGAAATGTCTTTCTTCTTGCCACTCTTCCATAAAGGCCAGATTTGTGCAGTATACGACTGATTGTTGTCCTATGGACAGAGTCTCCCACCTCAGCTGTAGATCTCTGCAGTTCATCCAGAGTGATCATGGGCCTCTTGGCTGCATCTCTGATCAGTCTTCTCCTTGTATGAGCTGAAAGTTTAGAGGGACGGCCAGGTCTTCGTAGATTTGCAGTGGTCTGATACTCCTTCCATTTCAATATTATCGCTTGCACAGTGCTCCTTGGGATGTTTAAAGCTTGGAAAATCTTTTTGTATCCAAATCCGGCTTTAAACTTCTCCACAACATTATCTCGGACCTGCCTGGTGTGTTCCTTGTTCTTCATGAAGCTCTCTGCACTTTAAACGGACCTCTGAGACTATCACAGTGCAGGTGCATTTATATGGAGACTTGATTACACACAGGTGGATTCTATTTATCATCATTAGTCATTTAGGTCAACATTGGATCATTCAGAGATCCTCACTGAACTTCTGGAGAGAGTTTGCTGCACTGAAAGTAAAGGGGCTGAATAATTTTGCACACCCAATTTTTCCGTTTTTTATTTGTTAACAAAGTTCGAAATATCCAATAAATTTCGTTCTACTTCATGATTGTGTCCCACTTGTTGTTGATTCTTCACAAAAAATTACAGTTTTCTATCTTTGTTTGAAGCCTGAAATGTGGCAAAAGGTTAAAGTCCAAGGGGCCGAATACTTTTGCAAGGCACTATATATATATATATACATACGTGTGTGTGTGTGTGTGTATATACCGTATTTTCCGGCGTATAAGACGACCCCCCTAATTTTCAAGTTAAAACATAGGTTTTGGGCTATACTTGCCTTCCGAAGCAAGGCAACACCATTGAAAAACATCAGATTTCTCATAGATCTCCAAAATACCCCAAGTACTGTAATACATGTAATCTCTCATAATATCTCCAAGGTACCCCAAGTATAATTATTACCAGTAGATGTAATCTCAAGACGCTGGCTGTGCGGGAATCCTGTACTGGTGTACCGTAGCTTCGGCTACATACAGTATACCGCGCTGAGCCAATCACAGTGAGCGATGTATTCTATTATTGAATGCAAAGCACGCTCGGATTGGCAGAGTCAGTGAGGCGGGTTGATGTTACTCCGCCAATCCGAGCAGGCTTTGCATTCAATAATAGAATACATCGCTCTCCCTGATTGGCTCAGCGCGGTACACTATATGTAGCCGAAGCTACGGTACATACGGTATACCGATACAGGATTCCCACACAGCCAGCGTCTTGAGAGATTACATCTACCGGTAATACTTCTACTTGGGTTACCTTGGAGATATTCTACTCGGCGCATAAGACGACCCCCCCATTTTTGGGGGATTTTTTTGAGGTTCAAAAGTAGTCTTATACGCCAGAAAATACAGTGTGTGTATATATATATATATGTGTGTGTGTATGTATGTATGTGTGTGTGTGTGTGTGTGTGTGTATATGTATGTATATATATATATATATATGAATGATTTCACTCATTGTTTTATAAATATTTACATTTTAAGGAATATTGGTTACATTTTGTACTGTTATATTAGTAGATTTCAATTGCCCTACACAGTCCCATTACTATAGAGGAATCCTTTTATCAGACCCACTTTACCTTTTCTCTTAAAGCGGTTGTAAACCCAAAAATTGAAAAAAAAAAAAAAAAAAAACTGCAAGACAAAGGCATAATGAGCTAGTATGCATCACATACTAGCTCATTATGTATTACTTACCTTAGAACTAAGCCCCGACACGGACCCCCGGACATCGCTGCGGGCGCTGCCATGATCCCTCGTCGTCTCTTCCGGGTTCGGCGGCCGATTGATTGGTTGGCCGGAGCCGCGCCGACGTCATTCCCGCGCATGCGCGCGGGAGTGATTTTCCGGCAAGCTCCCGGCAAGTAAAACTGAAGGTCCCCCCGGACCGTCAGAGCGCATGCACCGCTCGCGTAAGCGGCTGCATGCACTGCAAATATCTCCTAAACCGTGCCGGTTTAGGAGATATTAATTGTACCTACAGGTAAGCCTTATTATAGGCCTTATTATAGGCTTACCTGTAGGTAAAAGTGTCAAAAAGCGGGATACTTCCACTTTAATAGCCCCTGAGTAGGTTTCATGCCCCAACGGATGCCATTCTGCCTCCTCTTTCTTTCCTCATGATCCATGATCCTTTCCCCCTCTGGGCATTCCACAATTGGTTTATGACCCATTACCTCTCTGCCTCCTATACACCATAGCTCTAGGATCAGTTTGTACCCGGCTTTCCTCCAAGATCAGTATATTCACACATTTGTGACCAGGCATGCATTTGCTGGGTTTAATAAAGTTAATAGACAACATGCCTGTGGTTTGCCTTGACCTCAGGTTTGCTAAAATCAAACCTAGTTACTTTAGAACATTAGATGATGGGCATTAATTATAAAACCCAACCATGTCACCATCAAACGAGTCTTTCAAATTAACACAATATTTGCACCACGCTCTCATATTCCAAGTACTCAAACAAAACAGCTTGCATTTGTTTGTCAGCTGAAGCACAGGAGCCTATTTGTACAATGACGAACGATCACCACCTATAATTATTTCATTCCTTTTACTCCCAACAGTTCTAAGTTTATCTGCTGGCTTTATTCCTGACTCTTAATAATCACTTTCTATCACTTGCTTTTGATAGTATTAACATTCACCTGCTCTGACCTGCCAAGCCCTTTTACAGTGCCTTGAAAAAGTATTCATACCCCTTGAATATTTTCCACATTTACAACCAAAAACATAGAAATGTATTTTAAAAACAAATAGTATCACCAGCGCCAAGGACCACCTCTTTGAGAAATATTAAAAATAATAAGCCAATGAGAAATTGTGATCATTTAATGTATATGGTGAGCAGCTGCTAGGCCCCCTCCTGCTACAGTAATAGACTGAATGAAAAAAAAGGAGGGGTAGGAGAGGACACGTACCCCATAGGTCTGCACTTGCTCAAATTATACTAAGTGTATGAAATGGGCACCTAGAACCAAAGATTTGTGGTGAGATATGTGCTACCAGACAGTGATTAACCACATAACGACCGCCCACCGCAGATATACTGCGGCAGGCAGCCGCTGCTGGGCAAAGTGACGTAGGGGTACGTCACTCGCTCAGCTGCCTGTAGGGGGCGCACACCGCTGAAGGCGCGCTCCCGCCCCCACTCAGTCACAGGCATCCCCGCACGAGTGACCGGCGGCTCCAATGTCCGCCGGTCACTGGCGATCTCCCGCTGGAGAGGGAGAAAGGCAGGCGGCTGATGTAAACACAGCAGTCTGTCATTCTCCCTGATGTAACTGCAGAGATCATACGATCCTGCTATGTAGGATCGTATGTCTCTGTGGTTACATCACAAACCACGCCCCCCACAGTTAGAATCACGCCCCTAGGGACACACTTAACCCCTTGATCACCAATAAAGTTAACCTTTTCCCTGCCAGTGTCATTTTTACAGTAACAGTGCATATTTTTAGCACTGATTACTGCAGTAATGTCACTGGTACCCCCAAAAGTGTCAAAAATGTCAGTCAGGGGTCTGATCTGTCCGCTGCAATGTTGCAGTCCCGCAAAAAAAATTGCAGATCGCCGCCATTACTAGGGAAAAAAAAAAAAAATGACATAAATCTTTCCCTTAGTTAGTAAACGCAATAACTTTTGCGCAAACCAATCAAAATACGCTTATTGCGATTTTTTTTTTTTTTACCAAACATATGTAGCAGAAAACAAATTGGCCTAAAATGTTAAATTTTGATTTTTACTTTTTTTTTTTTTGAGAATTTCATATAAAAAAATTTGAAAAATATTATTTTTTCAAAATTGTCGCTCTTTTTTTGTTTATAGCGCAAAAAATAAAACTCACACAGGTGATCAAATACCACCAAAAGAAAACTCTATTTGTGGGAAAAAAAAGGACGTCAATTTTGTTTGGGTACAGCATTGCACGACCTCGCAATTGTCCGTTAAAAACACGCAGTGCCGAATCGGAAAATATGGCCTGGTCAGGAATGGGGTAAAATCTTCCGGTCTTAAAGCGGTTAAAATACGCTCATTGAGAATTTTTTTGTCAAAGACATGTAGCTAAATAAATTTTGGCCTAAATATATGACAAAAATTTAATATATTGGATATTTTTTAACTGTCAAAGTAGAAAAATATTGTTGTTTTTTCAAAATTGTTGCTTTTTTTTATTAATATCGCAAAAAATGAAAAGCGCAGAGGTGATCAAATACCGCCAAAAGAAAGCTCTGTTTGTGGGAAAAAAAGGACGTAAATTTAGTTTGGGTACGGCGTTGCATGACCGCGCAATTGTCAGTTAAATTCGCACAGTGCCGAATCTCAAAGAGTGGCCTGGACGTAAAGCAGGAAAATCCTCCGGTGGTAAAGTGGTTAATAACTTTGTGTTAGAGTATTTTTAAAACTATTTTTGCAAATTATTTAAAAAAATATTATTTTAAAAATACTCAACACATAAAGTTTATTAATCACTGTCCGATAGCACATATTTCACCACAAATCTTTTGTTCTAGGTGCCCATTTCATACAGTTAGTATAATTCGAGCAAGCGCAGACCTGTGGGGGTAATTGTCCTCACCTTCCCCCCCCTCCCCCCTCTTTTTTTTCATAAATGTATTTTATTGGGTTTTTATATGATAGACCAGGAATCCTCAAACTACGGCCCTCCAGCTGTTGCAGAACTACACATCCCATGAGGCATTGTAAAACTCTGACATTCACAGACATGACTGGGCATGATGGAAATTGTAGTTCCTGAGCGACTGGAGGGCCATAGTTTGAAGACCCCTGTGATAGACCAACACAAAGTGGCACATAATTGTGAAGTGGAAGAAAAATGATAAATGGTTTTCAATATTTTTTACTAATAAATATCTGAAAAGTGTGGCGTGAATTTTCATTCACCCCCCTTTACTCTGATACCCCTAACTAAAATTTAGAGGAACCAATTGCCTTCAGAAGTCACCTAATTAGTAAATAGAGTCCTCTAAGAGTTTGAGAACCTTAGTGAACAAACAGCATCATAAAGGCCAAGGAACACACCAGACAGGCCAGTGATAACGTCGTGGAGAAGATTAAAGTAGGGTTAGGTTAAAAAATATATCCCAAGCTTTGACAATCTCATGGAGCGCTGTTCAATCCATCATGGGAAAATGGAAAGAGTATGGCACAACTGCAACCCTACCAAGACATGGCCGTCCACCTAAACTGACCAGCCGGGCAAGGAGAGCATTCATCAGAGAAGCAGCCAAGAGGTCCATGGGAACTCTGGAGGAGCTGCAGAGATCCACAGCTCAGGTGGGAGAATCTGTCCACAGGACAACTATTAGTCGTGCGCTCCAGAAATCTGCCCTTTATGGAAGAGTGAGAAGAAGAAAGCCATTGGTGGAAGAAATCCATAAGAAGTCCTGTTTGCAGTTTGTGGAAGAAGGTGCTCTGGTCAGATGAGACCAAAAATTAAACTTTTTGGCCTAAAAAGCAAAACGCTATGTGTGACGGAAAACTAACACTGCACATCACCCTGAACACACCATCTCCACTGTGAAACATGGTGGTGACAGCATCATGTTGTGGGGATGCTTTTCTTCAGCAGGGACAGGGAAGTTGGTCAGAGTTGATGGGAAGATGGATGGAGCCAAATACAGGGCAATCTTAGAAGAAAACCTGTTAGAGTCTGCAAAAGACTTGAGACTGGGGCAGAGGTTCATCTTCCAGCAGGACAACGACCCAAAACATACAGCCAGAGCTACAATGGAATGGTTTAAATCAAAGCATATTCATGTGTTAGAATGATCCAGTCAAAGTCCAGACCTAAATCACATTGAGAATCTGTGGCAAGACTTGAAAATTGCTGTTCACAGACGCTCTCCATCCAATCTGACAGAGCTTGAGATATTTTGCAAAGAAGAATGGGCAAAAATGTCCTCTCTAGATGTGCAAAGCTGATAAAGACATCCCCAAAAAGACTTGCAGCTGTAATTGCAGGGAAAGGCGGTTCTACAAAGTATTGACTCCGGGGGGTGAATACAAATGCGCCCCACACTTTTCACAGATTTATTTGCAAAAAAATGTTGAAAACCATTCATCATTTTCCTTCTACTTTACAATTCTGTGCCGCTTTGTGTCGGTCTATCACATAAAATCCCCAAAAATACATTTACGTTTTTGATTGTACCATGACAAAATGTGGAAAATTTCAAGGGGGTGTGAATACTTTTTCAAGGCACTGTATTTCCAAATCTGTGTTTCTCAATTTTATCAGTCATGGCAGCCAGGGCCGGGACAAGGGGTGGGTAAGAGGGACTGCTGCCCTGGGTGCAATGGTTTATTGCAGGGATGGGGATGCCCTCACCCTAACCCTATGGGAAGGGGGGCACAGTTTGACATCTTTGCTTTTGGCGCTGGATGACCTTGTCCCAACACTGATGGCAGCCCTTAAAAGTATGCAAAATCTCAAGGTACCCTACTCTAAAATCGGGTACCTGATCACAACAGAAGGCCCCTTTTGTCACATCAGAAGGCCCCTCTTTCACAGTAGAAGCCCCCCATCCCTTCACATCAGAGTCTCCACCCCCCCCCTGTTTCACATCAGAGTCTCCATCCCCCCCCACTATTTCACATCAGAGTCTCCATCCCCCCCACTATTTCACATCAGAGTCTCCATCCCCCCCCCTGTTTCACATCAGTCTCCATCCCTCCCTGTTTCACATCAGTCTCCATCCCCCCTGTTTCACATCCGAGTCTCCATCCCCCCTGTTTCACATCCGAGTCTCCACCCCCCCTTTCACATCCGTGTCTCCATCCCCCCTTTCACATTAGATTTTGCAGCCCCCCCTTTCACATCAGAGTTCCCAGTCCCTCCCCCCTTTCACATCAGAGTCCTTAGCCCCCCCCCCCCTTTCCTATCCACATCAGAGTCCTCACCCCCTTCACATCAGCGTCCTTTCTTCCAATTTTCACCACAGTACAACTATGGCAGAAAGTCAGTGGGTGAAAGGCAGAGCATGTGTAGCCGGAGATGGACTTCTAAACGTGGCCCCGAGTACCACTCGCTCTGGATTAGTGTCACTCGTTTCCATGAGGCTGGCGGCAGGCCCGCTTACACCATGGAAATGCAAAATGTGTTCGAAAATATGGGATGGGGTGGCAGTGCAGACATGTGGAGACAGAGGTGGACTTCAATATGTGGCTCTGAATACCACCCACTCTAGATTAGGGTCACGTGTTTCTATTGTGCTGGCAACAGGCCCGTCTGCACCATGGAAAAAAATGCTCAATGTGTGCAAAATATGGGATAGGATGGCAGCAGCGCGGCACCCCAGTGTGCTGCATCACCCCGGCTGAGAAACCTTGACATAGATAATGGAAGCCAATGGAACACCTCCAAAAAGTACCAACATGTTTTGTATTTTTGTCAGCAATCAACAATGCAATGTCCTCAGGTCTTCTTACTCTCATGCTTACTTTTGTTACTGTTGCTGACAGGCTGGGTGCCCCCATTCTGCATTATAACAAGGTCCTGGCAGAAAGGTAAACAGCAGGCAGGAAGTGAATGTTTACCCATCCTGTCCGTCCTTCTGTCCATTCTGGGTCTAATCTGTATATGTGAGGCAGTCCTTGCCACTAACAATTGAATAGTAATTGAATCCTAACTTCACTTTGGTCTTCTAAATTGACTGTGGACTGGAACTGTTACTTAAAAAAATATATCTTAAGGTGCAAGCTTTAAAGTTCACCTGTCTTTATGTGACCAGTCTCCGAAGCCGCTTCCTTTTGGTTTGCTTTTCAAGAGTTTGTGCTCCTTATACACTGCTCAAAAAAATTAAGGGAACACTTTTTATTCAGAGTATAGCATCAAGTCAAATAAGCTCCTGGGATATTGATCTGGTCAGTTAAGTAGCAGAGGGGGTTGTTATTCACTTTTAGCTGCTTTGTTTTTAATGAAATTACCAGGTGCACTAGATGGCCAACGATACAACCTCCAAAACGGGTGAAGGCCAAAGACATTTCTTCCCTACTCCTCTTTTCTAACAGTTTTTCACTAGTTTTGCATTTGGCTAGGGTCAGTGTCACTGCTGGTAGCATGCGTCGATACCTGAACCCTATAGAGCAGTGATGGCGAACCTTGGCACCCCAGATGTTTTGGAACTACATTTCCCATAATACTCATGCACTCTGCAGTGTAGTTGAGTATCATGGGAAATGTAGTTCCAAAACATCTGGGGTGCCGAGGTTCACCGTCACTGCTATAGCGGTTGCACAGGCAGTCCAACTCCTCCAAGATGGCACATCAATACGTCCCATTGCCAGAAGGTTTGCTGTGTTTCCCAGCACAGTCTCAAGAGCATGGAGGAGATTCCAGGAGACAGGCAGTTACTCTAGGAGAGCTGGACAGGGCTGTAGAAGGTCCTTAACCCATCAGCAGGACCAGTATCTGCTCCTTTGTGCAAGGAGGAACAGGATGAGCACTACCAGAGCCCTACAAAATGACCTCCAGCAGGTCACTGGTGTGAATGTCTCTGACCAAACAATTAAAAACAGACTTTATGAGGGTGGTCTGAGAGCCCGACGTCCTCTAGTGAGCCCTATGCTCTCTGCCCAGCACCGTTGAGCTCAATTGGCATTTTCCATTGAACTCCAAAATTGGTAGGTCTGCCACTGGCGCCCTGTGCTTCTCACAGATGAGAGCAGGTTCACCCTGAGCACATGTGACAGACATGAAAGGGTCTGGAGAATCCATGGAGAATGTTATGCTGCCTGTAACATCGTTCAGCATGACCAGTTTGATGGTGGGTCAGTGATGGGGAGACATATCCATAGAGGGACGCACAGACCTCTACAGGCTAGATAATGGCACCTTGACTGCCATTAGGTATCGGGATGAAATCCTTGGACCCATTGTCAGTCCCTACGCTGGTGCAGTGGGTCCTGGTTTCCTCCTGGTGCACGATAATGCCTGACCTCATGTGGTGAGAGTATACAGCCAGTTCCTGGAGGATGAAGGAATGGATACCATTGAATGGCCCCCACGCTCGCCTGACCTAAATCCAATAAAACATCTCTGGGACATTATGTTTCGGTCCATCCGGCGCCACTAGGTTGCACCTCAGTCTGTTCAGGAGCTCAGTGATGCCCTGGTCCAGATCTGGAAGGAAACTCCCCAGGACACCATCTGTCGTCTCATTAGGAGCATGCCCCGACGTTGTCAGGCATGCATACAAGCACGTGGGGCCATACAAACTACTGAGGACTATTTTGAGTTGCTGCAATGAAATTTCAGCAAAATGGACTCGCATGCTGCATCATTATTTCACTTTGATTTTCGAAGTGTCTTTGAATTCAGCCCTCTGTAGGGTGATTTTCGTTTCCATCAAACGATGTGGCATCATTTCCTTCCTAACACATTACCCAGTCCATACCAGTATAGATCCTAACACATTACCCAGTCCATACCAGTATAGATCCTAACACATTACCCAGTCCATACCAGTATAGATCCTAACACATTACCCAGACCATACCAGTATAGGTCCTAACGCATTACCCAGTCCATACCAGTAAAGATCCTCACACATTACCCAGTCCATATCAGTATAGATCTTAACACATTACCCGGTCCATACCAGTATAGATCCTAACACATTACCCGGTCCATACCAGTATAGATCCTAACACATTACCCGGTCCATACCAGTATAGATCCTAACACATTACCCGGTCCATACCAGTATAGATCCTAACACATTACCCAGTCCATACCAGTAAAGATCCTCACACATTACCCAGTCCATATCAGTATAGATCTTAACACATTACCCGGTCCATACCAGTATAGATCCTAACACATTACCCGGTCCATACCAGTATAGATCCTAACACATTACCCGGTCCATACCAGTATAGATCCTAACACATTACCCGGTCCATACCAGTATAGATCCTAACACATTCCCCGGTCCATACCAGTATAAATTCTAACACATTACCCAGTCCATACCAGTATAGATCCTAACACATTACCCAGTCCATACCAGTATAGATCCTAACACATTACCCAGTCCATACCAGTATAGATCCTAACCCATTACCCAGTCCATACCAGTAAAGATCCTCACACATTACCCAATCCATACCAATCTAGATCCTAACACATTACCCAGTCCATACCAGTATAGATCCTAACACATTCCCCAGTCCATACCAATATAGATCCTAACACATTACCCAGTCCATATCAATATAGACCCTAACACATTACCCAGTCCATATCAATATAGACCCTAACACATTACCCAGTCCATATCAATATAGACCCTAACACATTACCCAGTCCATACCAGTATAGATCCTAACACATTACCCAGTCCATACCAGTATAGATCCTAACACATTACCCAGTCCATACCAGTATAGATCCTAATACATTACACCGTCCATATCAGTATAGATCCTAACACATTACCCAGTCCATACCAGTATAGATCCTAATACATTACACCGTCCATATCAGTATAGATCCTAACACATTACCCAGTCCATACCAGTATAGATCCTAATACATTACACCATCAATATCAGTATAGATCCTAACACATTACCCAGTCCATACGAATATAAATATCCAGCATGTTATTTTTCTTCATTCAGATCTTATGTGTTTTCAAAGTGTTCCTTTATTTTTTTTTGAGCTGTGTATTTTGCCCTGAGGCTGCAACTGAAAATGCTAATTCCTCAGACAAACTTGGAAGATAAATCTTTTCTCAGGATAAATAAATAAATGATCTCCTTTGTTGTGCCATGGAATAGTCATCCAGGTAATTGGATACAAAAACCACGTGGTGTATTCACATGACAGGTACACTTTAAACCTTGCAAATTCAATATTTTGCATGTTTGGTAATTGGTGTGAATTCAGTGATTGGCTTATTGGACTAATTCTGTAATTTAACCTCTTATGGGTGTAGAATTTTGTACATTGACCCTTGTCATTATTCCTGTATGTTGGCCATGGTATGGTCATGTAATGAGGTTACCTGGTCCTCTTCTTTTCTGTGTGTCTACAGGTTTCCAGAAGAGACTCGCCCACGGATCAGCAAAGTATTGCGGACGACGGCCTTTGCATATCCCTACCTGTTTGACAGCATTCCATTGTTCTATCGGGTAGGACATGGAGCTGGGTGGCACCATTGATGGGACAATGTGAAAGACCTCATTGTTATCTTTTACCAGGCGTTTGATAAACCTGCTGGGTACATTTTGTAGCACTGTTTATAATTTATACAATTTTATACAAGCAAAAGATAGCTGTAGACATGAGACCGAGGTCAGAAGAATTAAAAATGCAAAGCTTTTTCCTTTCGTATACAGTGAGGAAAATAATTATTTGATCTCCTGCAGATTTTTTAGGTTTTCCCACTTACAAAGAAATGAAGGGTCTATAATTTGTATCATAGGTGTATTTTATATGATAGAGACAGAATATCAACCAAAAATCCAGAAAAAAAAAACACATGATACAAATGATATAAATTGAGTTGCAGTTCAGTGAGTAAAATAAGAATTTGATCCCCAAGCAAAACATGACTTAGTAGTTGGAGAAACCCTTGTTGGCAAGCACATAGGAAAGACATGACCAATGTAGAATAGATGTCACCCCCAAACTCTTAGGCTGCTTAAAGCCAAAGGCTCCACCCCCATGCCATAAACCTTTCCCTTTACCTAAATAATTGAGACCACACCGTGCTTGGAGTTAATTGGCCACAGCAGCCATTTTATTAACCCTTTTACCTTAAAATTAACATAAGGAGAAAAAACATTCCTTACAAACATAAAACAATCAGTCATTAGGCCTGTTGGTCTTTGAGGCTCCTCCAAATAATTCCAAATCCTGCACTGCGGGACCTGTGCCCTGATAGGCCTCCAGCCGCGTCACCGGCTCGGAGACAAACCACTCCCCGCAGTGCCACCATTTTGAATTCCATTTAAACTGACATTAAATGGAATGCACCATAGGGACCCATACCAACGATGAGTCCCAACCATACCCTTATCCTAAACTGTTCACCTCCCCCGCCAGCAAAGACCAACAAAACGCCACCAGCACCCAAGGGTGACACCTTACCCTTGCGTGCCCCTCCAAACCCTCAAGGCTCGCTGGATCCCATCCTGTAATCCCAGGGCCCATAAATCTATACCCACCGCATTGAGGTGGACTCCATCATCCCGCAGATACCGCCATGTGTCCACTTCCAACTCCAGGTGGCGAACCACCAACCCCCCATTCCGACACACAAAGCGCCCCACTTCCTTGTTCAACTTAATCCGAGCCTTATTAAGGCGCGCGACCGACCTGGCCATGCGCCAGGACGTGCGGGCCACCATATCCGACCAAACTACAAGCAGCGCCGGAAAAGCCGTGCGCAGCCTAAGGAAATCCAACTTTATGTCCCTGATCAAGGCCCGCGCGGACCTGGCCCCCAAACCGTTGCCCCCGGCATGCAGCACCAAAACATCTGGCTGCCTGTCCAACCGGGCGAAACGATGCACTTCGGGAAGGACCCTGCCCCAAGTAAGCCCCGGCACCCCCAGCCACCTGACACAAGCCTCGTGCCGAGAAAAACCAAGTTGTCTACCATTAGGACGCACATCAGCTCTCCGGGCCCCCCAGAAAACATACGAGTGTCCCACGATCCAAACAAGGCAGGGTTCCAAACCTACAAGAAAAGGGGACAAAAGGAAAAGAAAACCAACCAATAATCAGATAACCAGCCGGGCCCACACCCCCCCAGCGACAAAACCACCCCCCGTACATACCCTACACCAACAGCTGTGGACGAACGTACAACAAGAACCTCCTAGACTCCCAGCGCCCAATGCGTTTGACCGCATCGTCGTTCAATCCCCAGCGTGCAGCCTCAGTGGCCGCCCCGATCCGAAAGGAATGAGATGCAAACCTACTGGCATCCAAACCCAAAGAGCCCACACACCTTCTGAACACCGATACAAATTGAAAACGAGATAACGACGACCCGTCCGCATGCATTAAAAATGAACCGGGCCGCGAAGGGCGGATTGCCCAGTAATCCCGAACCGCCCCTACCGGGCACAGCGGTGAAGACGGCACCGCGAACAACCGGACACGGACCCCCTTGCCACTCTGGTCCGTTTTGGACCGTCGAAGGAGGATAGTAACCCCCTCCCGACCGACAGAGACATCCTGACCCAATAGGCCCCCCGGCACCGTCCGGGAGGAGCTGACCAATTCCCCAATCCGGAAAGCCCCGAAAAAAGCGAGAGAAAAGGCCGCCCTAAACAACACCACCTCGTAACTCGAGGCGCAGTGCTCCCCCAATTGCCGGCAGACGTCCTTCAAAAGAGCGAAGGACACCGGGCGCCTAGTGTCCCTCCTCCGATAAGCCCTGGAATAGCCCCGTAACGCTTGTCTCACCACGAAGTCCTTCGTGTAATCCTGACAACCCAGAAATTTAAACAGAAAGGCCAAGCCGGACAACTAGCGAGCCACAGCGGAAGCCGACGCGCCCCTCTCAAAATGATCAGAGACAAAAGAAAGTAACACCCACCTGACCTCCGGACCCAGAGGATCCACCGATGCCACCCGCAACACCTCCAGCCACTCCAACCATACCTTGCAATAAGCCGACCACGTGGACTCGCTCACCGACTTCCTGATCCATCCAGCGAGGACCCCAAGGCAATCCCCCATAGCCACTCCGGACACGTGACTCCGCGTTGCTCCGCTGCCGGTGCCAACTCCCGGAACCTGTCCCACTGAAAACGAGACAGCGCGTCAGCAATATCATTCTTAACCCCCGGAATGTGCACAGCGTACAGGAAAACATTCAACCGTAGACACCGCAAAACCAAATACCTGAGGAGGCGCACCACCGGCTGAGACGAAGCCGACGCGCGGTTGATCACCTGAACCACCCCGAGATTGTCGCAATGGAGGCGAACCTTCAGGTTCCTGAACTCCGCCCCCCAAATCTCCAGGGCCACCACCACCGGGAACAGTTCCAGCAACACCAAGTTGCTGACCAGCCCCGCTACCTGCCATGCCCCCGGCCAAGGGGCGGCGCTCCACGCCCCCCGGTGAAAAGCCCCGTACCCCGCCGAACCAGCAGCATCGGTAAACAGTTCCAAATCAAAGTTGCTGATCGGCCCGGCCATCCACAAGGATCTACCATTGTATGTGGCCAAAAAACCGTGCCACAGACGCAAGTCATCCCTGTGTTCCCTGTTGAGCCTGACGAAGTGAGTGGGCAACTTCACCCCCGAAGTCGCCGCCGACAGCCGTCGGCAGAAAACCCGGCCCATGGGCATAATGCGGCAGGCAAAATTCAATTTACCCAGCAACGACTGCAAGCTGCGCAACTGAATCTTGCGCAAACCCAGCACCCCTTCAATTTCAGCTCTCAAAGCCCCCAATTTATCCTCCGGTAGGCGACACTCCATGGCCTCCGAATCCACGACAATGCCCAGGAAGCTGAGCACCGTGGTCGGGCCTTCCGTCTTGTCGGGGGCCAACGGAATGCCGAAGCTCCCGGCCACATGCTGCAACGTGGCAAGCAGGATCGCGCACCCGTTGGAAGAGGGCGGGCCCACACACAGAAAGTCGTCCAAATAGTGGATCACCGAATTCACACCGGAAACCTCCCGAACCACCCACTCCACCAAGGAACTGAAGGTCTCAAACAGCGCGCACGATATGGAGCAGCCCATAGGAAGGCAGCGATCCACATAATACGCCCCTTGCCACCGGCAGCCCAGCAATCGAAAACTGTCCGGGTGAACCGGGAGCAACCTGAACGCCGCCTCAATGTCCGATTTGGCCATCAAGGCCCCCCGCCCATAATGTCGCACCCAGGCCACCGCGGCGTCAAAGGAAATGTAAGACACCGTACAGGCATCCGGGTCGATGGCGTCATTCACAGACCCACCCTTTGGGAAGGAGAGGTGGTGAATGAGGCGAAACTTGTTGGGTTCCTTCTTGGGAACCACCCCCAACGGCGAAACCACCAAGTCACGCACCGGCACCTCCGAGAACGGGCCCGCCATGCGACCGAGAGCCACTTCCTTGTGCAACTTATCCGACACCACCAAAGGGTGGCGCAATGCCGAACGCAAATTCCTCGCCACCGGCGGCACCGAGGCCAAAGAGCAAGGGATACGAAAACCCACCGCAAAACCCTCCCCCAGAAGTCGGGCAGCCGCCCTATCGGGGTACCTATCTAGAAAAGGCCGCAGCCTTTCCACCCTCACCGGCGTCGTCCCCTTTGTGCGAAGGCTCTCCGGACCGCCCTTTTCCGGACTTAAAACACCGAGCCAAGGCATGGGAACCTCCGCAACCGGAGCATTCATGTTTGAAGCGACATGTGCCACCGAACTTACAGGAACCCTCATTAAATTGCCAGCAGAAACCCCTCCTCTTTGCGGCCGGCTGTCCCGGGGTCGCAGAACCACCGGCCCCCCCTGGAAAAAACTGATTCGGAGCCTTCGCAGACGACATGAGCCGCATCCACAGGCTGATGTCCTTGTGGTCCCACCGCAAGGACGGCCTAACCGCCTTCCGCTGCCGGAACTGTTCGTCGTACCGCAGCCAGGCCGACCCCCCGTAAACCCGATAGGCTTCCCCTACAGCGTCCATGTAGCAGAACAGGGCCGAGCAGTTTTCCGGCGCCTTTTCCCCTATGACGCCCGCCAGAATGGCAAAGGCCTGCAGCCAATTGGCGAAGGTCCGAGGGATAAGCCGATAGCGTCGCGCCTCCTCGTCCTCCTTCTTGCGCTCCTCCGGTTTAACCCTGTCCAGGTGAAACTTCTCGAGGGGCAACAGCGTGAAGATTTCCACGTACTCACCCTTCCAGATCTTCTCCCGGACTTCCTGCTTCAAATGTGCCCCCAATGGGCCCTCAAAACAAACATATACCTCACCTTTCGCTGAATCGTCCAGGCGAACAGCGTCCGCCTTCCCCTCCTTCGCCGTCCCGGTCTTGTCCCCCGCCGCCCCGGCCGTCACTGCCACCACTGCCGGCGCACCAACAACCTGGGGAGGGGCCCCAGCCCCCCCCGCAACTAGCCCCGTGGAAGACGGCCCCGCCAGCCCCGGGGCCCCCCCCGGCTCCGTGCCCGAGCCCCCCGCCGGAGGCACCCAAGCCGCCGCTGGAGACAAGCGGCCCCCGTCCCCCGGGGGCAAACGCCCCAAGAGGTCCCGTAGACCCAGGAGGAAGCCCCTCAAACCCCCATCATCACCCCCTTCCGGGGTCCCCGCCCCCACTGGCCGGGACACCCCCACCCCCCGAGCCCCTCCAGCACTCCCACCCCCCACATCAAACAAGCCCCGCAAATCAGACAAAGCCAGAGAAGGAATTGTGACCTCACCTGTCTGCCCAGGGGGGGCGCCCCCAGCCGCCGATCCAGCCTCCCTCGTCGCCGACCGACCACCGACCTCCTCTTCCACATCCGATCCGGACACCTCGCCTTCCGAACGATCGTCCCCGGGCACCGCCGACATCCGTCCACCAGGTGTCGCACTCCTGCCATCTGCAGAGCCGAGCGACAGGCGTCCACGCCCCCGTACTCCAGCTCCGCCCGACGGAGACCTCTGTGAACCAGCCGAACTTCCGATGACCCGGCCACGTGACTTGCCCCGCCGCGTCATCTCTCTGCGCCCAGCCGAGGCCGACTCCGAGTCCCGCCGATCACTGCTGCCACCGTCCGCCATGAAGCCGCTCCCACGCCGAGGCACCCCTCCGACCGGAGCATCGCCAGTAGGGGAGCCCGCCAGTCCAGTAGCACCCCGGCGAGAGGGACGGGGAGAGACCGAAGGCCGCCTCCCCCCACTACCCCCAGAGCTCCGTCCATGCAGAGGATTCCTCCCAGAGGCGCGCACGGCCGCAGCAGGAGTACGCTTAGCCGGCGGCCCTGAAGGGTCCCTGTCGGGGCTCCTAGGATGACGCTGAGCTCGAGGGGAAGGGTCCGGTGAAAAACGCTCCGGCGGCCGTGACCGCCGAGCCCGCGGGACCGCAAGCCCCTCCGAATCCTGTGCAGAGTCCTGAACCCCCATCAACGTGGAGACCTGGGACCGGAGCCACTCAGTCCCCTTCACCGCGGCAGCGGCCTTGATTTGCTCCAGCAAAACGTCCAAATCCGCCATCACAGACCAGGGAAGCTGAGGTGAGATGCTCTGCAGTGAAAAAGGTGGGTGACCAAGCTTCTTCTTCCTTCGTCCGTTGAACTTCCACTGACCTCCAATCTGAGGGGCCACCCCTCCTAACTGTACCTCAACCCCTCCCAAACCTGATACACCAATCCCTGAATACCCCCCAACTCAAAACAATTTAATTTAACTCACACCTGCCCTGTCTCCCCTCTTCACATGGTCATGTCTGCCCTGCGCTATTTTTTTTTTTTTTTTTTTTCGCTTCGGGCCTTGCTTTTCTTGTAGTTGGTGACCAGGTTTGCACACATCTCAGGAGGGATTTTGGTCCACTCTTCTTTTCAGATCTTCTCTAAATCCTTAAAGCGGAGTTCCACCCAAAAGTGGAACTTCCGCTTTAGGTATTCTAACCCCCTGACATGCCACATTTGGCATGTCATTTTTTTTTGGGGGGGGGAGCGGGTACCTAGTTTTGACAGGTACCCGCTCCCACTTCCGCTCGGAGCGCCGCGGCGCCCTGAACGGAAGTTCTCCTCCCCCCTCCCTGCAATCTTCTGGGACACGTCAGAGGTCCCAGAAGATTGCCGGCCAATCAAGACGCGCAGCGCGACTCGCGCATGCGCAGTGGGTACCCGGCTGTGAAGCGGCAAACTGTCACAGCCGGGTGCCCACAGCAGTGATGCCGGCGCCGAGGGAGAGGATCGAGGCTTCGGGCGGCCGCATCGCTGGACCGTTGGACAGGTGAGTGAAATGGCTGGAACTCCGCTTTAAGGCTTCTTGGCTGTTGCTGGGCAACTGGAAGTTTCAGCTCCCTCTATACATTTTCTATAGGATTAAGGTCTGGAAGCTGGCTAGGCCACTCCATGATCTTAATGTGCTTCTTCTTGAGCCACTCCTTTGTTGCCTTGGTGGTATGTTTTAGATCATTGTCATGCTGGAATAAAAACAAAGATAACAATTCAGCGCTAATGATCTGATGTAACAGCAGCTAGCAAAAAAAAGCGTAAATATACATACACTGAAATACAGAAAAAAAAATGGTGGGTTTCTGCTGCGCTTCAGAAAAAATTATTAATATACTATAATAAAATACAACCAGAATAGTCCCTGTGAGGGGAATATACTAAATTATATCATGAAAAGTTAATTCATAAGATGTGATATAGTTCATGAATAAATCCCGGTGCAGATAATAAGACAGGGTTCATAAGCGTTGATATATCCACCACCAATGAATGAAATGCACACTCACCAGAGCCAGGTGCTGTCTATATTATTGGACAGCGTAATGGGCCATACACACTATAAGATTTTCTGAAGACTTTTTCCTTTTAGACTTACCAAAACCATATAATATGAGGTCAAACCTAAACACTTTCAATTTGTATGCAATCTGGCAGGCCCTTGCACTACATAGAAAAGGTAAATCTGAAGAAAATCTAACCACAAAAATTGGATAGTGTGTATCCAGCTTAAAGGTATAATTCAGCAAGTATCGTGGCCTTCGAACATCAAGATATTCAACAACATCCGGTCTCAGGAACGAACTCCAAAAAGTTTATCCTCTCAACTCGTCATATGAGATTATAATAAAAAAAAGGGGGAGAGAGGCTCACGGTGCAGTACGAAAGATATTTAAACTTTTAATAAGTAAAATTTGAGTAACACTGGCAAAGCTCCTGATGACGCGTGTTGAATATCTTGATGTCCGAAGGCCACGATACTTGCTGAATTATATCTTTACGCTGTCCTATAATATAGACAGCACCTGGCTCTGGTGAGTGTGCATTTCATTCATTGGTGGTGGATATATCAACGCTTATGAACCCTGTCTTATCATCTGCACCGGGATTTATTCATGAACTACATCACATCTTATGAATGAACTTGTCATGCTGGAATACCCATCCATGACCCATCTTCAGTGTTCTGAATCCATGCCACGGCCACACCTAGTGCTTGTTTTTTACCGGGCAAAGAGTAGAGACCCTTGGGTCCCATTCACATCTCAGCGTTTTGTAGCTTGAACACCAAAATAAAAAGCCTAAAAAATGTAGATTTCTACAATTTTTAGGCTTTTTATCTTGTTCCAAATAAATGTAATCGTTTTGTGCGTTTTTGAGCATTTTTCTGCTATAATATATATAATAATATATATAATAATATATTTGACACAGTCCTGACCTCAGTATCTGAGGAAAGGGATTTAGGAGTAATTATTTCAGAAGACTTAAAGGTGGGAAGACAATGTAATAGAGCAGCACGAAATGCCAGCAGAATGCTTGGATGTATAGGGAGAGGTATAAGCAGTAGAAAGAGAGAAGTGCTTATGCCGCTGTACAGAACACTGGTGAGACCTCACTTGGAGTATTGTGCGCAGTACTGGAGGCCATATCTCCAGAAGGATATAGATACTCTAGAGAGAGTCCAGAGAAGAGCTACTAAACTAGTACATGGATTGCAGGAAAAAACTTACCAGGAAAGGTTAAAGGACCTTAACATGTATAGCTTGGAAGAAAGAAGAGACAGAGGGGATATGATAGAAACTTTTAAATACATAAAGGGAATCAACTCGGTAAAGGAGGAGAGCATATTTAAAAGAAGAAAAACTACTACAAGAGGACACAGTTATAAATTAGAGGGGCAAAGGTTTAAAAGTAATATGAGGAAGTATTACTTTACTGAGAGAGTAGTGGATGCATGGAATAACCTTCCTGCAGAAGTGGTAGCTGCAAATACAGTGAAGGAGTTTAAGCATGCATGGGATAGGCATAAGGCTATCCTTCATATAAGATAGGGCCAGGGACTATTCATAGGATTCAGATATATTGGACAGACTAGATGGGCCAAATGGTTCTTATCTGCCGACACATTCTATGTTTCTATGTTTCTGTAATGCAATAACTAAATAAAAATAAATAATAAATAAAACAATTAAAGAACCATCATAAAAACATACATAAAATCAGTAAAAATTCATAATAAATAAAAATAACCTCTAACCCTAAAATGAACCCCTAACCCTAACCCGCCAAATAAATAATTACATAAATAATAAACCCCTAACCATAACCCTTCAAGAAAAAGAAAATCCCCTAATGTTGGGACTTTAAAGGCACTTAAACATTCAAAAGAAACAATGTACCATTAATAAATCTTATTATGAAGAAAATCAAAAACAAAAATGATTAATAAATCAGTTAATGATTTATTAATCATTTTTGTTTTTGATTTTCTTCATGATAAAATTTATTAATGTTACATTGTTTCTTGTGAATGTTTAATTGCCTTTAACCACTTAAGCCCCGGAGGATTTTCCTGCTTAACGACCAGGGGGTATTTTGCGATTCGGCACTGCGTGACTTTAACGGACAATTGCGCGGTCGTGCGACGCTGTACCTAAACGAATTTTTCCCACAAACAGAGCTTTCTTTTGGTGGTATTTGATCACCCGTGCGATTTTTACTTTTTGCGCTATAAACAAAAAAAGAGCGTACATTTTGCAAAAACAACAATATTTTTCACATTTTTTTTTATATGAAATTCCCCAAAAAAAAATTTAAAAATCAAAATTTTTTAACATTTTCGGCCAATTTGTTTTATGCTACCTATGTTTGGTAAAAAAAATCGCAAAAAGCATATTTTGATTGGTTTGCGCAAAAGTTATCGCGTTTACTAACAAAGGGAAAGATTTTTGTCATTTTTGTTGTTTTTTTTTTTAACGTGTAATGGCGGCGATCTGCGATTTTTTTTTTTGCGGTACTGCGACATTGGGGCGGACAGATCGGACCCTTGACTGACATTTTTGACACTTTTGGGGGTACCAGTGACATTTCTACAGTAATCAGTGCTATACATATGCACTGTTACTGTAAAAATACACTGCTAGTGAAGGGGTTAACTTTATTTGGGAGGGAGGGGCTGTGTGTGTCCCTAGGGGTGTGCTTTCTACTGTGATTGGCTGTGGCTTGAGCTGTAAGGACACTGATCAACGGATCTACATACTAGATCCGTGTGATCAGTGTCTTTACAGCGAGGAGAATGACAGGTGGCTTGTTTACACAAGCTGCCTGACATTCTCCCTCTCCCCCGCCGATCGCCGAGTGACCGGCGGACATCGGGTCCGCTGGTCACACGCGCGGGGGGGGTCCGTGACCGCGCGGGAGCGGGAGCGCGCCTCCGCGGGCGCGCGCTCGCGCCCCAGAGCCTCACAGGCGAGCGACGTAGACCTACGTCACTCTGCCTGTGAGGGGCTGACTGCCACAGTAAATATACTGTGAGCAGTCGGCAAGCGGTTAAAGTCCCAACTTTAGGGGATTTTCTTTTTCTTGATTGATGTTAGGGATGTGGCATGCATTTCAGGGACCCCAATGAGAGAAATCTCTAACCATAACCCTTTGGCTCCGTTCACATATAGGAGTTTTGGATCGCGACAGAATTGCTGTGATTCTGCCCACGATTCTGAACCATTGCAAGTCGCGGGGCGCCCGAGCGATTCCCGGGACTTGCAATGGCACCCCAAATGTGGCACGGCAAATCACGGTAAAATCTCGCAAAAAGAATTGCGGGATGCCTGACGCCCAAAAGAAGTTAAAGATCGTGATCCGAAATGCCTATGAATGGAGCCTTAACCCCTTACAAAGAAAGTAAAAAAAAAATACATAATAATAATAATTAAAAGCAGATGAAAAGCTGAAAAACATAGCAACAAATGATGAAACAGATTATATTTTTCTGTAGTGGCTAAAAAAAAAAAAAAAAAAAAACAGCCAAAGCTCAAAAACGCTCAAAAGTTTGCATACCAATGTTGAAAAATTTATCAAAATCCCCATCAAAATCAATATCTGCTGAACAGACATTGGAGTTGACTTACTGAAAGTAAATAGACTGTGTGCTTTGCAAGTTTCTCCAGAGCCTAGTAAATGAAATGAAGCTTCGCTTTGCAAGGAATACCCAATCCCATGTAAGGAAAATAAAAACAGCATTTTTGCTTGCACATGATTGGATGATGGAAGTCCAGCAAAGTTCCCCCTCATTTACTAAGCTCTGCAGCAACTGCACTTGCAAAAGTGCACAGTCTAATTGCCTTTAGTAAATCAAACTCACTGAGTACCATGTCACCTGGCCAAAATGATCACATAGCCCCCTCTTGTGATTGCAAAAAAAGATAAAAATAAAAATGTAAAAAAATAAATAAAAGTAATGAAATGAATAAAAATAATAAAACCATTTAGAGGCATACCTATCGGATATATATGCAAATGCAAACATGTGCAGAAGTCCTGCAAGTGTATGTAAACCACAATTGCACTACACATGAGATATCGCCTTGAGTGAGAGCAATAATGTTAAGGCCATCATTTATGGTTAAAGTGGTATTGAACCAAAAATGTAAAATATTACAGCTTGCCAATCATTAGATGTGGTTTCTGCATTTGTTTTCACCCCAAACTCGCTCATCCATGTCTTTATGGACCTTGCTTTGTGCACTGGCGTGCAGTCATGTTGGAACAGGAAGGGGCCATCCCCAAACTCCTCCCACAAAGTTGGGAGCATGAAATTGTCCAAAATGTCTTGGTATGCTGACATCTAAGAGTTCTCTTCACTGGAACGAAGGGGCCAAGCTCAACCTCTGAAAAACAACCCCACACCATAATCCCCCCTCCACCAAATGATTTGGACCAGTGCACAAAGCAAGGTCCATAAAGACATGGATGAGCGAGATTGGGGTGGAGGAACTTGACTGGCCTGCACAGAGTCCTGACCTCAACCCAATAGAATGCCTTGAATTCAAGCAGAGACTATGAGTCAGGCCTTTTTGTCCAACATCAGTGCCTGACCCCACAAATGCACTTCCGGAAGAATGGTTAAACATTCCCATAGACACACTCCTAAACCTTGTGGACAGCCTTCCCAGAAGAGTTGAAGCTGTTATAGCTGCAAAGGGTGGGCCAACTCAATGTTGAACCCTACGGATGAAGACTGGGATGTCATTAAAGATCATGTGTGTGTAAAGGCAGGCGTCCCAATACTTTTGACAATATAGTGTTTTCAGTAACACATTCCTACAAATGACAAGGACACTTGATTATGTACCATCTAAAAAGGGTGGCGCAGTGCAGCCTTCTAACTCCATATCCTTTTTTTTTGCACAGCTGTTTCTTTGCTCCGGTGAGGATTGTACACACAACGCTGCGCTGACCATGCATCTCTGGCACACAGCTTTGGCCTTCTTAACTGGCTTTCTGTTTGCCACACACCTTCCAGAAAGACTTGCCCCGGGGTGCTTCGATTATGTAGGTGAGTGTCTGGCTTTTCTACAGACAGGCTTCTATCATGGATTGCCATCCATTGGACATTACAAGTTTCTCTTGATTGCATGTATTGAGCTGTAACGGAACCGCCGACCCACACTGTGTTTGTGGTCTTCCGTCAGTATACGGCTTCCTTGCAGTCATGAACATATATACCAGATTTTCCCTGCCGCCCTCATACAAGGCTAGCCAACAACTTAGCTTGTACTGGAATCTCTCTTTATTGAACAGTCACATGGAATTTATATACAGCATGCACAGCCCCCTCCTGATCAGATCACCACACACAGGTCAGGGGTCAATTGATTACATTATCATATGCAGATGAAATTGTATACAGAAACAGAATTAACCTGAACTAATTATCTAGCCATCTGGACAGAACAATGTGAGGTCATTAACATTTAACAATGGGACAGGCAGACTTAACACAATCCACATCCCACCTCAAAACAGACAATAGGACAAGACTGCCAATGACAGTCTGTCCGTCTCCTACTTTGAAGTACATGGCATACACATCTACGTATTGCTATGATTATTTAGGAGTCAGACTTCATGGCAACAGACTATAGGTCTCAAAGTGTAAAGTGGGATTAAATCGTCATATTTCTTGAGTGATATTGCTGACAAATATTACTGTCCCACTTGAAGCAATCCAAACCATTAAGTATCTTTCTTTCACTCCCAGTGACGGTGAGTACCGTCACATGAGCCTAAACTGGATCTTTTCCATGCCAGCTCCCTCCTCCTTCTGTGTGGGTCATCGGAATCGGATATGGGAACCTTCAGCTGTACCCCTAAGTTTCCCTAAATTATAGCTTTTAGAGTAAGGTGCACATGGAAAGGCTTTACACAGAGCAAACAAAACACTTTTGTGTTTTCCTGGCAAACTTGCCAGCCAGCAAAGAGAAAAAAATAAATAAATTACATTGGGGTTGATTTACTCAAACTGGGTGTAAAATCTGTGGAAGCTGTGCATGGTAGCCAGTCAGATTCCAGTTATTTTTGTCAAAGCTTAATTGAACAAGCTGAAATTAGAAAGATGTCCTTTGATGATGCCCTGGAGGGTGGGGCGAAACACGATGCATTTACGGTTATGCCGAACCATCGACGTCACTTCCTGTCCTCCGTGGAACGCACGCTAGGTGGCGTTCCCGGAAGAGCCTCAATATATGATACAAGTTGAGGCTCTATTAGGCTTCAAAAAATGGTGGGCGCAGGGCACTGCGCCCTGAGCCCACCCATTTGTGTGACAATAGCGAATGAATATTCGCAATTGCCACACGGATTCTCCTCCTGGCCAATCAGGAAGCGGGTCCTGAGACCCGTTTCCCAATTGGCCGAAAGGAGAAGCCATGCTATTGGCCAAGAAGTAGGAGGAGGGAGGAGACGCAGGGGAAGCCCACGGAGGAGACCGAGGGGGAAGCCGCTGCCGCCACTGCCTGCCCAGGGTGAGTGAGCCGGCGACCGGGGGGGGGGGGTTTGGTTTGCAGGCTGGAGCTTGTGTGGTCCAGGGAGGGGTGTGATGTGGTCCGTCTGCTGCCCCCCCCCCCGGCCCATGGAGCACCAGCTGCCACTGGAAGGGGGTCCCACTGCAGGATTCAGCAAGTTCTTTCTTGCATTCACATTCATTATAGTTTTCCCCTTTGCGTTATTGGTGGCAGTGTAATTATATCCCTGGAGTTATAATTCCATTCCCACCATTGTAACCACCTTTTCACCAACTACACCGGTGGAAGTCCTAATGATTATAACTCCCCTTTCCCCAGCTTCATTGGTGGCAGGGAAATTGACGGTTATAGTTGCACGAACACCAATGAAGCTGGGAAAATGGGGGGGGGGGGGGGGGTTATAATTACATTGTGCTATTTTAACATCTCCTAGTATGGTATAGAGCAGGGGTAGGCAACCTTGGCACTCCAGCTGTTGTAGATCTGCAAGTTCCATGAGGCACTGCAACACTCTGACAGCCACAGGCGTGCCTCCCCAAGGCAGAGGCATGATGTGATTTGTAGTTTCAGCACAGCTGAAGGGCCAAGGTTGCCTACCTCTGGTATAGGGCATTCACTGGATTACTTCATCACTAGACCGTTCCTTGAGATTAGCTAGTCCCATTCAAAGGAGATCATCATTTTAACAAGTTTGCTGTATACAAGTAGGAGTTCGCCTAAATCAACAGGAGAAATTCCTACCAATGTAGATGGGGGTGCAAGGACTTGTGGGCATATGCAGTGCCGGGACAAGGTCATCTAGAGCCCAGGGCGGCCATGCCAAATGACGTGCCCCCAAGATGCATGAACATTATGTGTCCGCTAAAATCCCTCCCTCAAGCATTAATCTGCATGCTCACCCCTTAAGCATGAATTCCCCCTCCCAATACAATTCTGCCTCCTCCTGAAATCCCTCTCCCAGCACAATTCTCTCCCCCCCCTCCCCGCTCAAATCCTCTCATTCCCCATTATATGCCCCCAGCACAAATCCACCCCCCCCCCCCTTCCTAGTACAAATCCTCTCCCCCCAGCACAAATTCTCCCAAATTTCCCAACCTAGCACAAATCCCCTCCTCCTAGCACAAATACCCCCAATTATCCCTGCTAGTACTAATCCCCCCCCCCAAATAAAAATCCCTCCCCAATAAAAATCCCCCCCCCAGCACAAGCACAAATCCCCCCCCCACCACCACCATATTACCTTTTCTGGCACAAACCCCCCAAAATTCTCCCTGCTAGCACGAATCTTCTTCCTTCCCTCCCCTCCCAACACAAATACCCTCAAATCGGCACTCACAGCACTCCTCCCCAAATTTCCCCTCCTAGAACAATTTATATCCCCTACCGCCCCCCCCCCCAAAAAACTCTCCCCCCCCCAACAGAAATCCACTTGCCCATCCTCCCTGTGGTGCCCTCCCCCCCCTCCCATCACATGATACCACAGTGTCCTGGGCATATGTATGGTTGGGGCAGATTGGGGAACAAATTGTCAGAGATCTGTAGAGATTGTCACTCCAACTACCCATAAGAGTGAAGGACATACAGTGGAGGCTTGAGCCTAAAGCTGATAATGAATATAAGGGACTTCCTCACTTGATGTCTAGACCAAAATATTGCCTTAAACCAGTGTAGCACCCTCCTAGAGTAGTCAGCTCCTCTATCTATAATCAGTGGAGCTGGGATTGATTATTTAGGCCTGATTAGTGTCTGATGAACTGCTGCTCTGATTACTCCCCCCTGCACTCTAGAGGATTCTAGAATTATAGTGGGGGGAATAACAAAGGAAGCAGCCTGTATGTTTATGGAACTCCAGCCAATCCCTGGGGAGGTGTGCCCAGAAGGTGGTGAAAGAGCCCATAAATAGTCTGCAGCCTTAAGCA
Organism: Pelophylax lessonae; assembly: GCF_965119305.1. NCBI lineage: Eukaryota > Metazoa > Chordata > Amphibia > Anura > Ranidae > Pelophylax > Pelophylax lessonae. The sequence continues at coordinate 13,717,836 of NC_138771.1, read as the reverse complement.
GGAGGTTCAGAGTTCCTGGGTCCAGTCATGCTGGAGGAGTCTCCTGTGCAGGGGCCCTGCGCTTGGCTCAGGATTTCTGAAAGTGCCATCTAGAAGACAGTGAGGTCCCAGCTGAGGCTTCAGCTGGGGGACCTTTTTGCACAAGTGTAGTCCTGGAGTTCGTTTGGGTCTGGAGAAGGTCACTGGAGAGTACAAGGAGGAAGTTGGGGTGGAAAGGTCTCCAGATGTCCTATGGTGGTGTGAGTTTGTGTCTCCCTCACTGGAGAGTGACTGGTGGATATTGGAAGGAGGCAACCGATGATCCTGTGGCCGTGTGAGACTCTGGTGCTGGAAGTGACACTGTGCAGTTTTTATTTTGGTCCATTGGAAATTATCCAGGTCTCCTGACAGCATTAGAGATTCTGTGGGACATTTTTGCATAGCTCAACAAGCTAGAGAAGAGTTCTTCAGTTCTGGGGTATCCCGTGCTCCCATGCTCCATGTTCCAATAAAGCCTTAAAAAAAGACCCCTGGACAGTTCCTTTGAACCAGTGGAAGAGTGAAGAAAATCTATGTGCCTGGCTGTGTGTGCCCTAACTAGAGAATAATGCTACATTCACCAGCGGCTCTCTAGGGCAGTGTTCCCCAACCCCCGGGCCGCAGACCGGTACCGGTCCATGGATCAAACGGTACCGGGCCGCCCGAGGAACTTTAAATTATTTTACTGTCTCGGCAGTGGCGGCCGGGGCGCAGAGCCCACACCCATTGTGTGACAATAGCGAATGAAAATTCGCTATTGTCACATGGATCATCCTCCTGGCCAATCAGGAAGCGGATCCTCCCGCTTCCTGATTGGCCGAAAGGCAAACCCCATGCCATTGGCCGAGGAGGAGGCGGGAGGACCGAGGAGAAGCCGCCGCTGCCTGAGGTAAGTCTACTGGTCTCACGGGGGGGGGCACGCTGGCATCTCTGCATTGAAAGGGGGCATGCTGGCATCTCTGCATTGAAAGGGGGCACAATGATCTCTGCATTGAAAGGTGGAACGCTGGCATCTCTGCATTGAAAGGGGGCAAGCTGGCATCTCTGCATTGAAAGGAGGCACGCTGGCATCTCTGCATTGAAAGGGGGCATGCTGGCATCTCTGCATTGAAAGGGGGAACACTGGCATCTCTGCATTGAGAGGGGGAATGCTGGCATCTCTGCATTGAAAGGGGGCATGCTGGCATCTCTGCATTGAAAGGGGGCTTGCTGGCATCTCTGCATTGAAAGGGGGCACGCTGGCATCTCTGCATTAAAAGGGGGCACGCTGGCATGTTTAAATGCAATTAAATTAAAATTATTAAATCAAAACAAATGGGCCACGGAAAAATTATCAAACGTTTACCGGTCCGCGACGATAAAAAGGTTGGGGAGCACTGCTCTAGGGGGTGCACTACAACAGCCTAAAGAGGTAAACCTGCTTTTTCTTGGGTGCAGTTTCAGCTTTGCGTGCAAAATATCAAAATTTATCAGTGCACTAACTATATCTTATTGATGATTTTGATGTATTTTGATCTAAAACCCTAACAAAAATGTCCTCTTTTGCTTTAGGTCACAGTCATCAGCTATTCCATGTGTGTGGTATCCTGGGTACATACTTCCAGATGGAGGTGCTAATCCTGGATATGAATCTACGGAGGACATGGCTACTGGACAATGGCCCTGTTCCCACACTCTCCCTCACCTTGGGAGCCTGGTGTTTGGCAATGACCATTACTTTACTAATTATTGCTGCTTTCTCTTGGGGTCTGTACTGGAAGCCAAAGAAGAATAAGAGATTGTGAGCTCACATCTGCAGATTCTTTTAATTTTTGCATAATTCTGCACCGTTGAATGTAGAGAATGGTTACGAAACCAGCACTCCTGCTGAAAAGACAATGAAGATCTGTTAATTCTTGGGGTGTAGCCCCTAAGGATTCAGGAATATACTTACCAGAACCGTTGCCAATGTTTTTTTCCAAATGTTTAACAGTAATATGGAACCACTTCATGGACCTATATCGGGAACATTTAAGGTGGAAGTTGCCAAAATGTTAAAATATCTGTTCTTTGTTTATAGGAAGGAGCAGCAAAGCCATGTACGTTACCTTTATAAAGACGCAGATGATTGTAATCTGTTGCAAAAGGGGCTTTTCAAGAATCACATGGCTCATATAGCAAGTGGTATGAAAAAAAAAAAAATTGTTCTGCATTCTTTTGGCTGCGCCACCCAACCTTTATAGGTGAACCACAAAGGTGGCGGCCATTTTGAAGGCGCTGTAATGTGATGCTTTTGTGTAAGTCAAATAGTTACATGATGATTTATTTTTGTCTAATGCCAAAGCAAAATCTCCAAAGAAGCACTTCCATGTCCGGCTGCTAACTCCATTGACTCCAAACTCCGCATCGTTCTAAATGTCTCGCTTTTTTTTGCTTGTGCACTGAACAGTTTGATCTGTATATGAAGGAAATTGTACCGTTTTATAACAAGATAATTTAATATATAAACATGATCTATTTATTATATATAAAGTGTCCAGTGTACTTCTTCATTTTATTATATACAAAGTACTATCTAGTAGGGATCAACCGATTATCGGCAAAGCCGATATATCGAGGGCCGATCTGCACTTTCCCCAAATATCGGAATCGGCCCCTGAGGTTACTGATATTTCGGGAAAGTGCTTGTACCGGAGTGATGCCAGCAGCTACAGGCATCACCCCAGTCCCGGCGTCCAAAGCCGACGGTCGACTATCTTGTATTGACAACCGATGCGGCTCGCCCGGGTCTCCCGTCCCACCGGGAGACCCGGGCAACCAGCCTGCACGGCCGCCGAAGACCCGATCAAAGCCGCATTCGGGTCTGATCGGGTCTCCATGCAAAAACCCGGAAGTGAGTATCCGGGGTACTCGGCGCCAGATTTAAAAAAATGACAGCATTCAAAACAGCCAGACTTGAGACTGGGGCGGAGGTTCACCTTCCAGCAGGACAACGACCCGAAACATCCAACCAGAGCTACAATGGAATGGTTTTCATCAAAGCATATTCATGTGTTAGAATGGCCCAGTCACAGTCCAGACCTAAATCACATTGAGAATCTGTGGCAAGACTTGAAAATTGCTGTTCACAAGACGCTCTCCATCCAACCTGACAGAGCTTGAGATATTTTGCAAAGAAGAATGGGCAAAAATGTCCTCTCTGGATGTGCAAAGCTGGTAGAGACGTCCCCAAAAAGACTCGCAGCTGCAATTGTAGGGAAAGGCGGTTCTACAAAGTATTGACTCCAAGGGGTGAATACAAATGCAACCCCCCCCCCCTCACACACACACACACACACACCTTTCACAGATTTATTTGTATCATTTATCATTTTCCTACCACTTCACAATTATGTGTCACTTTGTGTCGGTCTATCACATAAAATCCCAAAAAAATACATTTACATTTTTGGTTGTAACATGACAAAATGTGGAAAATTTCAAGGGGTGTGAATACTTTCTCAAGGCACTGTGTTCTGAGTGTTCCAAGTTCTTTTGGAATACATATAAGCAAGGATGAAAATGTAGGGTGTGAAGTTCGACTTGGGTGTGCAGTGCTGGGATAAGGTTGAAGGTGCCAGAAAAAAAACCCTATCCCCCTTCCCAAAAAAAATCTGCATTGTGTGTCAGTAAACAACCCCCCCCCCCCAAAAAAAAAAAAAAAAAATGTGCATTATGTGTCAGCAAACATCCTCCCCCCACCCTAAAAAAAAGTTGAGCACTAATCTTCACACTTACCCCCTAAGCATAAATTTCCTTTGCAAGCTAAATTTCTCTCCCCAAAATTATTCCCCCTTCTCCACTACAAATCCCCCCCCCCCCCGCTCAAATCCTCTCCCTCCCTAACTCCCCACTCCAAGCACAAATCTCCCCTCCTAGCACTTATCCCCCTCCCAATTTCCCCTCCTAGGTCAAATCCCCCTTCCTAACAGAAATCCACTCCCCCTTCAAATTTCCCTTCTGAGCATAAATCCCCCCCCCCCCCTCCAAAGCCCCCTCTCTCAGCACAAATCACTACAAATTCCCTCTCCTACCACGTAGGTCTCCTAGAGGCACCTCCATACCCACAATTTACCACCACAAGAGTTCACAACACTCTGCTCATTTCCAAAGTGTTACGAGTCTCATGCCTCGCATAAATTAATGTAACTCAATCATCCACCAAGTATGCATTGCAGAAGGGATTATCAAGTTTCTTACTTGACAGCTACTTCACTGTTATGTAATTCTTCTGTTTAGTTTATACAACCTACACTACAGTATCTCACAAAAGTGAGTACACCCCTCACATTTTTGTAAATATTTTATTATATATTTTCATGTGACAACACTGAAGAAATGACACTTTGCTACAATTAGCTCTGTGATGTCATCATGGAGGAGGGGAAGAGGACTCCAGTGGCAACCTGTGAAGCTCTGGTGAACTCCATGCCTAAGAGGGTTTAGGCAGTGCTGGAAAATAATGGTGGCCACACAAAATATTGACACTTTGGGCCCAATTTGGACATTTTCACTTAGGGGTGTACTCACTTTTGTTGCCAGCGGTTTAGACATTAATGGCTGTGTGTTGAGTTATTTTGAGGGGACAGCAAATTTACACTGTTATACAAGCTGTACACTCACTACTTTACATTGTAGCAAAGTGTCATTTCTTCAGGCCCCGTTCACACTGGGGCGACGCTACTTCCCGGGGCGACCTCTTAGGTCGCGTCGTGCTGCTCGCACCGCTACCTCGGAGCGGCCGGCACGGACTTCATAATATTGAAGTCTATGCAGGTCGCTCCGGGTCGCCCCAAAGAAGCTCCGGACCCTTTTTCTAAGTCGGAGCGACTTGTGTCGCTCCTATTAGAACGGGTCCATAGCTTCTCTATGGAAGGCGACCTGTCAGGCGACCAGTTCGCCTGACAGGTCGCCCCAGTGTGAACGGGGGCTCAGTTTTGTCACATGAAAAGATAGAATAAAATATTTACAAAAGATGTGAGGGGTATATTTCCTTTTGTGAGATACTGTGTATATATAAGGAAGATTTAGAACCTCTTATGAGATTATTACTGTCCCTGCTAGGTAGATTCACTGGGTAGAGTTAACAAAGTGTGGCACAGGCATTAAGCTTGTACCACTCTTCTAAACTTTGAAAACAGTATAGTTGCTTCTTTAATTAGCAAGAGGGGTGCAAGCTCCTTTGTTAACCGCTTTACGACCGCCCGCCGCAGTTATACTGCGGCAGGTAGCCGCTCCTGGGCAAACCGACGTAGCTATACGTCAGTCGCGTGCAGGAGGCTAGGGAGCGAGCACGCGCCACCAGCGGGCAGCTCATCAGCGGGGAAGCCGATGCATGGGGCAGGCGGCTCCGATTGTCGCTTGACACCCGTGATCGTTCCCAGCTGAGAGAGAGAGCGGTCAGCTGTTGTAAACACAGCCCACCGTTCTTCTCTCTGGAATGATCATAGAGCCCCTGTGATCCTTCTATATAGGAACACAGGTCTCTATGGTCATTTCAGAAGCCACGCCCCCCCCACAGTTAGAATTACTCCCCTAGGCTCACATTTAACCCCTTGATCACCCACACTGTTAACCTCTTCCCTGCCAGTGTCATTACAGTAACAGTGCATATTTTTAGCACGGATTACTGTAGTAATGTCACTGGTCCCCCCAAAAGTGTCAAAAATGTCAGTCAGGGGATGGTTGACAATGAATGGTGCTTGTAAGTACATTTTGTGTTAGACTTCAAACTGATCTCTGTGGAGCTTGTAGATTCCCAGGTCAGGGCTTGACTTCTGCTCAAGTCAAGATTCATTCCTGTCCTTGCGCTCCATGTCATTCAGCTGTTTGAAGCATTGGCATTAGACAGTAGAATGATATGGAGCATGAGATGGAAGTTAAAATGGAACTATACTCACCTTGGCTCCAGCGGTTTGCCATCCCCCAGCTCCCTGCCTGGCCGCTGACATCTTCGGGTGGCCGGCTTCCCAGTCTTGATCACCTGTTGCTTCCATTGGCTGGGCACATTACATCAGCCATAATTTCCGTCCAGATTAGGCAATTCCGAATTTTTACTGTGTGCTGCGCATGCACGGCTCACTGTAAAGGGGCGGACAGGCAGGTAAGTAACTTTAATGCAGACAAAGCATGTCCAGGGCCATCTTACTGAATGGGCACGCTGGGCAGTTGCCCGGGGACCCCACCTGCCCAGCGACCCAGCCCCAGCCAAGCATTAGTCCCGATTCCCACGTGCATCCTGCCGCCAAACTTAGCAGGTGGCAAGCGCCTGTCAGCTTTGCGCTGCTGTCAGGCCACTTGGGCCATCGAGGAGGAGCCCACAAGTGCAGGAATGCCTGTCCGCCTCCACAGGAACAGGCGCACACAGGACAGTCGAGTCTGACTCCCGTCCGTGTGTGTGTTCACCGGGCCCACCTGCCAAAATTGGAAGCTGACATTAGCTATGCACTGCTGTACCAATTTTACATAGTTACATAGTTAGTGAGGTTGAAAAAAGACATCAGTCCATCCAGTTCAACCTATGATGTGTGTGTGTGTGTGTTTGCTTTTAACCGTACATTGTATACCCCTGTATGTTGTACATTGTATACCCCTGTATGTTGTACATTGTATACCCCTGTATGTTGTACATTGTATACCCCTGTATGTTGTACATTGTATACCCCTGTATGTTGTACATTGTATACCCCTGTATGTTGTGGTCTCTAAGGTGCCCATCTAATAGTTTTTTGAAACTATAAATGCTCCCTGCTCATACCACTGCTTGTGGAAGAGAATTCCACATCCTTACCGCTCTTACAGTGAAGAACCCCTTACGTATTTTAAGGTTAAACCGCCTTTCCTCTAGTTTTAGTGAGTGGCCACATGTCTTATTGTATTCCCTTTCTCTGAATAGTTTGTTCCTTATGCTAGGGTCGCCAGTACAGTATTTGTACATTGATATCATTTCCCCACTCAATCGTCTCTTCTCCAGAGAGAATAAGTTCAGTGCTTGTAGTCTTTCCTCATAGCTGATGTCCTCCATTCCCCTAATTATTTTTGTTGCCCTTCTCTGGACTTTCTCCAGTTCCAGCACATCCTTCCTGAGGACTGGTGCCCAGAACTGGACAGCATACTCCAGATGTGGCCGGACCAGAGTCTTGTAGAGTGGGAGAATAATCTCTTTATTTCTGGAGTGAATCCCCTTTTTATACATCCCAGTATTCTGTTGGCTTTGCTTGCAGCAGCTTGGCATTGCATGCCACTGCCAAGCCTGTTGTCTACCAGTACCCCCAGGTCCTTTTCCATCCTAGACTCACCCAGAGGTTCCCCCCCCTAGTGAGTAGCTTGCTTTCTGGTTTCTGGCCCCCAAGTGCATTACTTTACATTTTACATTTTTCAACATTAAATCTCATCTTCCATGTAGTTGCCCACCCCATTATTTTGTTCAGGTCCGCTTGTAAGCTTTCCACATCCTGCACAGAAGATATTGGCAGGCTTAGTTTAGTATCATCCGCAAATACTGAGATTGTACTAGATTTTTTGTACCAATAAACATTTATTGTACCAATAAATATCGCCTTATCGATAATTTGCATTTTTATTCTCGTGGGGGATTGTGTAGGTGGGGCCCCAGTGCACTGCATTGCCCGGGCCCTTTAATGCTCTTAAGATAGCACTGAGCATGTCTCTCCTGCATTACAATTCCTGCCTGTTTGCCCATTTTTTTAATTTTGGCCTTAAGTTCCTCTTACAATGGCCATACATGGATCTAAATGCAGCCAGTTCAGCAGGGACCAGGTGAATTTTGATCCATATATGGGCAGGCCGATTGATGGATTAACTTGGACACAATCGACTTGGGTACAACCAGACTGTTGGTGGAAGGAAAGAAAATCGAATCATCTATAGGCTGCCTTAATCTCGACTTGGGCAGAAGTCCAGCCTTGGGCTAGGATCCAAGAAGCTCCACAGGGATCAAGTCAAGTCAAACTTAATCGTCATTCCACTACTGTACACGTGAAGACATACAATGGGATTAAATGTTGTGTCTCGCAGGACCATGGTACTACACTGATTAAACATAAAAATATAAAAAAATTAAAGAACTTAAAAAATAGAAAAAACACTACATATTTCTTATTGAGTATTGGTAGCAGCAAGTGTTTGTAAAAGTGTTATCAAGCAAATGTTTTTGTAAAAAAAAATTAAAAATTCAAAGGGGTTTGGAGTTGAGAGCTCTCACAGCCTGGGGGGAAAAAAAACGATTGAACAGACTGACCGGGTTTTAATACACGAGCATCTTCTACCTGATGGTGGGATCCCTCACGATACCAGTAGCTTTGCTGGAGCATCGTGTATGAAAAATAACCAAGATGGGGGGAGAGGGGCACCAAGGATTTTTTTTTTCATCTGTCTTCACTAACTACTGCAAGGTCTTGCGGTCAGCAGAACTGTAGTTTCCATACCAAACAATAATGCAGCTGGTCAGCACACTCTCAATGGTTCCCCTATAGAATGTGGTAAGGATAGATGGAGGGAGACTAGCTCTTGTAAGGCAGTGGTGGGGGTCTGTAAAAGTTGTGACCAGGTAAAAGATAGAGGGCGGGCCTGAATTTCAAAAGCAGAAGTGGAGGCCTCATGTATAGCCTAAAGCAGGGATCCTCGAACTACGGCCCTCCAGCTGTTGCAGAACTACACATTCCATGAGGCATTGTAAAACTCTGACATTCACAGACATGACTAGAAATGATTGTAGTTCCTGAACAGCTAGAGGGCCATAGTTTGAAGACCCCTGGCCTAAAGCCTAGCACACTCAGGCTGTATGTTGGCCTGTTCTATAGAAACTGGCCGACATTCAGCCTATGTGTACAGTATAAACAGGCAAAAAATTTTGGGGGAGCATACCCATGTATTTCTAAAGCTGCTGCAGCTATGAACCAAAAGACATGTATATTAAAAAAGAATAGCGCGCAAATGCAAAAGAAATAACTACCAAATCGGAAGACAATCCATAAATAAAAATGGGGGTTTGGTCCCACCATATGGCCATATCGTGCTCAAGCCCACTACTGCGTCAAAGTACCCCATTATCAGTGGGTCCTACACTATCCATGAAAAAGAGATGAATCCAGCCTTTCTAACCCTTGGAGATAATACTCCTTGCTGGGAAGGATGTGCAAATGCACTACAGGGGACTCCTCCTATATCCACTTGATGGTGGACACTGATTGAGTACAGGTGTGTGTGGGGGGGGGGGTGGGGAGGGTTGCTCAACCTCGATAGTCTGGTCAGACTGAATACATAATAAACAGGCAAAAAATTTTGGGGGAGCATACCCATGTATTTCTAAAGCTGCTGCAGCTATGAACCAAAAGACATGTATATTAAAAAAGAATAGCGCCCACACACACCTGTACTCAATCAGTGTCCACCATCAAGTGGATATAGGAGGAGTCCCCTGTAGTGCATTTGCACATCCTTCCCAGCAAGGAGTATTATCTCCAAGGGTTAGAAAGGCTGGATTCATCTCTTTTTCATGGATAGTGTAGGACCCACTGATAATGGGGTACTTTGACGCAGTAGTGGGCTTGAGCACGATATGGCCATATGGTGGGACCAAACCCCCATTTTTATTTATGGATTGTCTTCAGATTTGGTAGTTATTTCTTTTGCATTTGCGCGCTATTCTTTTTTAATATATGTGTACAGTAGCCAGTCCAACAGAAGCCGGCTTCGGTTGAAGGCTCATAAGTTAAAAAGGTCTGCCGACCGGCTCCCAGTCAGTGCTTGGTGATCGGTGGGAAGAATGCTCCTTACATTGGTGGTCAGTGACAAGAATGCTCCTTACATTGGTGGTCAGTGACAAGAATGCTCCTTACATTGGTGGCCAGTGACAAGAATGCTCCTTACATTGGTGGCCAGTGACAAGAATGCTCCTTACATTGGTGGCCAGTGACAAGAATGCTCCTTACATTGGTGGTCAGAGGGAAGAATGCTCCTTACATTGGTGGTCAGAGGGAAGAATGCCTTACACATACTGTAGTTAAAATGATCATTGCCACTGTCTTGCTGCTGACTCTACCATGGGGCACTGGCCATAGAACTAAGCAGGAACCATCAAATGGGAAACAAGCATATGAAAGAGGTGTACCAGCCTAGAGCTCAGAGGAAGAGGGTATTACCCTTGAAACACATAAGCTGTGCCCTTTGGTGCACATACAGTCAAGTCCAAAAATATTGGGACATCGACATAATTCTAATCTTTTTGGCTCTATACACCACCACAATGGATTTGAAATGAAACAAACAAGATGTCCTTTAACTGTAGACTTTCAGCTTTAATTTGAAGGTATTTACATCCAAATCAGGTGAACGGTATAGGAATTACTATAGTTTGTATATGTGCCTCCCACTTTTTAAGACCAAACGTAATGGGACAATTGGCTACTCAGCTGTTCCATGGCCAGGTGTGTGTTATTCCTTTATTATCCCATTTACAAGGAGCAGATAAAAGGTCCAGAGTTTATTTCAAGTGTGCTATTTGCATTTGGAATCTGTTGCTGTCAACTCTCAATATGAGGATCCAAAGAGCTGTCACTATCAGTGAAGCAAGCCATCATTAGGCTGAAAAAAACAAAACAAACCCATCAGAGAGATAGCAAAAACATTAGGTGTGGCCAAATCAACTGTTTAGAACATCCTTAAAAAGAAAGAACGCACCGGTGAGCTCAGCAACACCAAAAGACCTGGAAGACCATGGAAAACAACTGTGGTGGATGACCGAAGAATTCTTTCCCTGGTGAAGAAAACACCCTTCACAACAGTTGGCCAGATCAAGAACACTCTCCAGGAGGTAGGTGTATGTGTGTCAGATCAAGAACACTCTCCAGGAGGTAGGTGTATGTGTGTCAAAGTCAACAATCAAGAGAAGACTTCACCAGAGTGAATACAGAGGGTTCGCCACAAGATGTAAACCATTGGTGAGCCTCAAAAACAGGAAGGCCAGATTAGAGTTTGCCAAACAACATCTAAAAAAGCCTTCACAGTTCTGGAACAACATCCTATGGACAGATGAGACCAAGATCAACTTGTACCAGAGTGATGGGAAGAGAAGAGTATGGAGAAGGAAAGGAACTGCTCATGATCCAAAGCATACCACCTCATCAGTGAAGCATGGTGGTGGTAGTGTCATAGCGTGGGCATGTATGGCTGCCAATGGAACTGGTTCTCTTGTTTTTCTTGATGATGGCAATATTATCTGCTAATATTCAGCCAAATGCTTCAGAACTCATTGGACAGCTCTTCACAGTGCAGATGGACAATGGCCCGAAGCATACTGCGAAAGCAACCAAAGAGTTTTTTAAGGGAAAGAAGTGGAATGTTATGCAATGGCCAAGTCAATCACCTGACCTGAATCCGATTGAGCATGCATTTCACTTGCTGAAGACAAAACTGAAGGGAAAATGCCCCAAGAACAAGCAGGAACTGAAGACAGTTGCAGTAGAGGCCTGGCAGAGCATCACCAGGGATGAAACCCAGCGTCTGGTGATGTCTATGCGTTCCAGACTTCAGGCTGTAATTGACTGCAAAGGATTTGCAACCAAGTATTAAAAAGTGAAAGTTTGATTTATGATTGTTAATCTGTCCCATTACTTTTGGTCCCTTAAAAAGTGTGAGGCACAAATACAAACTGTTGTAATTCCTACACCGTTCACCTGATTTGGATGTAAATACCCTCAAATTAAAGCTGAAAGTCTGCAGTTAAAGCACATCTTGTTTGTTTCATTTCAAATCCATGGTGGTGGTGTATAGAGCCAAAAAGATTAGAATTGTGTCGATGTCCCAATATTTATTGACCTGACTGTACATCTGATAGTGTGGATAGTGTGAACATTATTAATATGCCTACACGTCATTTTGTTTTGTGAGTATATTGGACTACCTGTTTTATTATTAAAAAGTTCTATATTAATGCACAAGGCTGGTGCACCTCCTTCCTATGCTTGTGTTCTAGTGTTGGATTTTGAAGAGGGCAGCAAGGCTATAGTGCTAACAGTGATGGTTGAGAGTGGTGGAGATTTCCAGGACTTTTAGGGTCTGGGGGGACCTTACACCTGTAGCATGGACTGTGAGTTATTTTTCTTGGTTCAACCATCAAATGGTAGATTTATCAGCCACAGCCCAAGGAACTTCTAGCAACTCTTCTGGGAAGGCTGTCCACAAGGTTTAGGAGTGTGTCTATGGGAACGTTTGACCATGTTTCCAGAAGCACATTTGTGAGGTCAGGCACTGATGTTGGATGAGAAGGCCTGGCTTGCAGTCTCTGCTCTAATTCATCCCAAAGGTGTTCTATCGGGTTGAGGTCAGGACTCTGTGCAGGTCAGTCAAGTTCCTCCACCCCAAACTCGCTCATCCATGTCTTTATGGACCTTACTTTGTGCACTGGTCCAAATCATTTGGTGGAGGGGGGGGATTATGGTGTGGGGTTGTTTTTCAGGGGTTGGGCTTGGCCCCTTAGTTCCAGTGAAGGGAACTCTTAAGATGTCAGCATACCAAGACCATTTGGACAATTTCATGCTCCCAACTTTGTGGGAACAGTTTGGGGATGTCCCCTTCCTGTTCCATCATGACTACGCACTTGACTGGCTTGCACAGAGTCCTGACCTCAACCCAATAGAACACCTTTAGGATGAATTAGAGCAGGCATGTCCAACCTGTGGCCCGGGGGCTGCATGCGGCCCGGAACTGCAGGCAATGCGGCCCACTGCCCCCTGACAATTTTTTTTTTTTGCTGGGGAGGAAGGAAGTCGAGTCGGGGGCACGGCCACAGAGGCAGCCTCGGAGGGGATCATTCACTTGTTGTGTTAAATTAATGCTGGGGGGCGCGGCAGCATGGGAAGGGCGCAGCAGCATTTTAATACTTATATACCTTAACTAATAGTATATATTTAATATGCGGCCCGAGAAAATTTCTCTACACTCATTGTGGCCCAGAGAAGCCAAAAGGTTGGACACCCACGAATTAGAGTGTAGACTGCGAGCCAGGCATTCTCGTGCAACATCAGTGCCTGACCTCACAAATGCCCTTCTGGAAGAATGGTCAAACATTCCCATAGACACTCCTAAACCTTGCGGACAGCCTTCCCAGAAGAGTTAAAGCTGTTATAGCTGGAAAGGGTGGGCCAACTCAATATTGAACCCTACGGACCAAGACTGGGATGCCAATAAAGTTCATATGCGTGTAAAGGCAGGCGTCCCAATACTTTTGACAATATAGTGTATGTGTTATTTTCCTTCTTAATTTTTTCTGCATAAATCACAGAGTTGTGATAAAGAAGAATGGGAGGGCATTCTGTGCCAAATATCTAAGAGTTGGAGAGTTATGAGAACACCTTGTAACTTATTCTCCTTTTCGGTTATAATGGCTCAACTTTTTTTATGTAGAAATGTTCCTGATCTTCTAGTGAAGTCTTATTCTTAGAATGTGAGTTATGTCACAGAGTCATGTGAAATCTTCTCATTCCTAGAAATCAGACCTGGTATTTCCTACATGGAGCCCTTCTCAATCTTCTCTGGAAAATTATCCTTAGCTGCCCTCCATCACCCCAAGACCTACCTGTTGTGCACTGATTAGTTACATTGTTGGTAAAGATGAATAACCACTTCCCCCTGGGTGGACGTCAGATGATGTCCTGGGGCTTAAGTGGTTATATTGGGATGCCTGCAACTACAGGCATCATCCTGGCATCAAGATTTGCAGCTGGCGAAACTCTTTAACCACTTTACCACCGGAGGATTTTGCTGTCTTACGTCCAGGCCACTTTTTGCGATTCGGCACTGTGCGACTTTAACTGACAATTGCGCGGTCATGCAACTCTATACCCAAACCAAATTTACGTCCTTTTTTTCCCACAAACAGAGCTTCCTTTTGGTGGTATTTGATCACCTCTGCACTTTTTATTTTTTTGCGATATTAATAAAAACATGCGAGAATTTTGAAAAAATAACAATATTTTTCTAATTTGACAGTTAAAAAATGTCCAATATATTCAATTTTTGTCATATATTTAGGCCAAAATGTATTTAGCTACATGTCTTTGACAAACAAATTCTCAATAAGCGTATTTTTAACCGCTTTATGACCGGAAGGTTTTACCCCATTCCTGACCAGGCCATATTTTGCGATTCGGCACTGCGTGAATTTAATGGACAATTGCGCGGTCGTGCAACGCTGTACCCAAATGAAGTTGATGTCTTTTTTTTTCCTGCAAACAGAGCTTTCTTTTGGTGGTATTTGATCACCTGTGCGATTTTTACTTTTTGCGCTATAAACAAAAAAAGAGCGACAATTTTGAAAAAATAACAATATTTTTCATATTTTTTTATATGAAATTCCCCAAAAAAAATAAATGTAAAAATCAAAATTTCTAACTTCTAGCTTCTAACTATAAAGGGGCGTGGCTAGTGATGTAAGCACAGAGACATACGATCCTACATAGCAGGATCGTATGATCTCTGCAGTTGGATCAGGGAGAATGACAGGCGGCTTTGTTTACATCAGCCGCCTGCCTTTCTCCCTCTGCACCGCGGGAGATCGCGGGTGACCGGCGGACATCGAAACCGCCGGTCACTCGCACGGACATGTAAGGGAACGAGTGGGGGCGGGAGCACGCCTCCAGCGGTGCGCGCTCGCCCCCTAGAGGCTCTCAGACGAGCAACGTAATACTACGTTACTTTGCCTGTACGGGGCTGACTGCCGCCGTAAATAGTCGTGCGGCGGTCGGCAAGTGGTTAATGTAGAAGTGATTTGAGCTGCTGTAGAGCCACCTGATCACTTTCACCGGAGGCGGAAGAGGGTGCCCCGCCCCGTCCCCTTCCCCGCTGCCTTTCCCAGACTCTTGTGTCCAATCGGGGAGCAGTTTATTAGGGCAACAACACTAAACGCACAGCAAGAGTGAGGAGCGAAATCAGGAACAACCGGGGTCAAGTCCAGAAGCGGGTAGTCATCCAAGCCCGGGTCGAGTCCAGTAGCGGGTAGTCTGCCAATTCCGGATCATCTGCCCATGCGGGATCGAGGGCCAGGAAAGTCGTCAGCCAAGCCAGGTCATGCATGGAGGAACACGGAGAACAGAAGACTGCTAGCAGTGATCCACCTTGGAGCACAAACACAAGGGCAAGGACTGCAAGCTATCAGGTGATATATATAGTCAGGGGTGCAACATTATCACTGAGTGACACCCAGGCAGCAGACAAGTGATGATGCAAACAGAGTTTATAAGACACAGCAGTCTGCACATGTCCAAGATGGCTGCCAACAGGAAGCCAAGGTAAGACCTTGACTGCCCGGCACTGATCCAACTAACGCCATCCTCTGGAGTCAACAGAGTCAGTTCCTCCCTCTCGGTGATGTCAGAAACCATGGATTTCAGCCAGAGGCATAACTAGAACCTTCAGGACCCTGATGCAAGAAACCATGAAGAAGAAAACCTGACCGGAGCCCTTCCCACTGATCCCAGGGCCCTTTACTCCCTCCGTGGCCCCTTACAGTCCTGCAGTGGGCCACCATTCTGCCGTCTTGGGGTCCCCCCATGGTGGCAGAACACCAAAGCCCAGTAACAAATGCGTGACCTATTGTGACCCTGGTAGTTCTGCCACTGGTGTCAGTAGTTTTTTATGTTGGTTGTTTTATTTATTTTTTACCATTGTATTTTATTTATTTTTACAATTTTATTTTTTATTGTTTTTTTTTACATATTTTTAGGACCCCTGTTGGGGTGCTTTGGTAATGTAATGCTTCACAGTGCTCTGGATAGTGGTCTGAGGAGGCCTGTGATGCACAGTGCTCTGGACGGTGATCTGAGGAGGCCTGTGATGCACAGTGCTCTGGACAGCCTAAGGAGGCCTGTAATGCTGCACAGTGCTCCTGACAGTGGTCCGAGGAGGCCTGTAATGCACAGTGCTCTGGACAGTGATTTGAGGAGGCTTGTAATGCACAGTGCTCTGGACAGCATAAGGAGGCCTATAATGCTGCACAGTGCTCTGGACAGCCTAAGGAGGCCTGTAATGCTGCACAGTGCTCTGGACAGCCTAAGGAGGCCTGTAGAGCTGCACAGTGCTCTGGACAATGGTCTGAGGAGGCCTGTAATGCACAGTGCTCTGAACAGTGATCAGAGGAGGCCTATAATGCACAGCGCTCTGGACAGTGGTCTGAGGAGGCCTGCAATGCTGCACAGTGCTCTGGACAGCCTAAGGAGGCCTGTAATGCTGCACAGTGCTCTGGACAGCCTAAGGAGGCCTGTAATGCTGCACAGTGCTCTGGACAGTGGTCTGAGGAGGCCTGTAATGCACAGTGCTCTGAACAGTGATCAGAGGAGGCCTATAATGCACAGCACTCTGGACAGTGGTCTGAGGAGGCCTGTAATGCTGCACAGTGCTCTGGACAGCCTAAGGAGGCCTGTAATGCTGCACAGTGCTCTGGACAGTGGTCTGAGGAGGCCTGTAATGCACAGTGCTCTGAACAGTGATCAGAGGAGGCCTGTAATGCACAGCGCTCTGGACAGTGATCTGAGGAGGCCTGTAATGCTGCACAGTGCTCCTGACAGTGGTCTGAGGAAGCCTGTAATGCACAGGATCTTTCTTGGTACCAACAAGGACATTACAGCAAGTAAAAGTTAAAAACACATAATTTTTTATCACATATATCATAATAAAAAATGTTTTAAAAAAAACATCATAAATGTGAGCTCCCTCTTTATAGGCAGCACTTTAATCACAATAGTGATGCAAGCTTGCACCAAAATAATGTTAATACAAGATGAAAGCAGACATATAGTCAGCCGATCTCAACATGTTTCGCCAATTGCCCGCATCTTCAGGAGTGTAATGAGGAAGTAGGAATCTGCAACAGAAAAACAAAACAAAAAGACAGACACAAAATAGTACTAATAGTACCTAGGCAATATATACAGTATACTGTATATATTTCTCAAAAGAGCAATATAATTGTTTTTGCATAAAGGGTTACTAGAAGTGGTGTCTAGCTAGGCACTTATTTATCCACTTGCCGCCAAATGATATACCTGTACGTCATTGTCCTGTAATGC
Source organism: Pelophylax lessonae (assembly GCF_965119305.1). Classification (NCBI taxonomy): domain Eukaryota; kingdom Metazoa; phylum Chordata; class Amphibia; order Anura; family Ranidae; genus Pelophylax; species Pelophylax lessonae. Next base: position 13,700,716 of record NC_138771.1, on the reverse strand, counting down.
ACAGTGCTCTGGATGGTGGTCTGAGGAGACCTGTAATGCACAGTGCTCTGGATGGTGGTCTGAGGAGACCTGTAATGCACATTGCTTTGGACAGTGGTCTGAGGGGGGGGGCCTGTAATGCACAGTGCTCTGGATGGTGGTCTGAGGAGACCTGTAATGCACACAGTGTTCTGGAAAGTGGTCTGAGGAGGCCTGCAATGCACATTGCTTTGGACAGTGGTCTGGGGGGGGGGGGGGCCTGTAATGCACAGTGCTCTGGATGGTGGTCTGAGGAGACCTGTAATGCACACAGTGTTCTGGAAAGTGGTCTGAGGAGGCCTGCAATGCACATTGCTTTGGACTGTGGTCTGGGGGGGGCTGTAATGCACAGTGCTCTGGATGGTGGTCTGAGGAGGCCTGTAATGCTGCACAGTGCTCTGGATGGTGGTCTGTAATGCACAGTACTCTGGACGTTGATCTGAGGAGGTCTGTAATGCACAGTGCTCTGGACGGAGTTCTGAGGAGGCCTGTAATGCACAATGCTCTGGATGGTCTGAGGAGGCCTGTAATGCTGCACAGTGCTCCTGACAGTGGTCTGAGAAAGCCTGTAATGCACAGGATTTTTCTTGGTGCCAACATTGACATTACAGCAAGTAAAAGGTAAAAACATGTCATTTTTATTACAAATGTCATAAAAAATGTTTTAAAAGAAGATCATAAATATGAGCTCCCTCTTTATAGGCAGCACTATAATTACAATAGTGATGCAAACTCGCACCAAAATAATGTTAATACAAGATGAAAGCAGACATATAGTCAGCCGATCTCGACATGTTTCACAGATTGCCCGCTTCTTCAGTATAATGAGGGAGGAGGAATCTGCAACAGAAATATAAAACAAAAAGACAGACACAAAATAGTACTAATAGTACCTAGGCAATATATACAGTACTGTATACTGTATATATTGCTCAAAAGAGTAATATCATTTTTTTTGCATAAAGGGTTACTAGAAGTGGTGGCTAGCTAGGCACTTATTTATCCACTTGTACCTGTACGTCATTGGAGTCAAGTGGTTGTAGCGGAATGATTTGCAGCTGCAGGCGGCGCCCCGCTAATGGGATTTTTTGAGCCCGTGGCCGGCTCTCTTGTATTAGCAATCAGAGCAGATAACTAGCCGCTTGATTTCTATTACAAGCAGTAGGAGGGGACATCCCCCCCCCCCGTCCCATCGAGAGACCCGAGCTACCAGCCGGTGTTTTATCGGAATACCGCTACCTATCGGATTCTGCAACCGAAAGTGACGTTGGTATGAGAAAACCTACTGTGCATGCGCCATGTGTTCCAACATGGCCGCTATGCGTTCCAATAGCTTTTCTAATGTGACAGAACACGAAGCAGCAGCAGACATCTTCTTACACCCACGCAACTCTTGAATTTCAGACTGATTTTACCAGTTAACTCATCTTATATACTGAAATATACTATTTCACCAGTGGCGGTCCGTCCATTAGGGGCGCAGATGCGCCAACCCCCATCCATGCATCTGGCCCCCTAATCTACATGCAGGGCGCCGGACGCATGGATTCTAATGGGAGATTTTTTTTTTAAGCACGTGATTAGAGCCAGAGGCTCTAATAGGCTTCAAAAAGGGTGGGCTCAGGGCGCAGGGCACTGCACCCAGAGCCCACCCAGTTGTGTGACAATAGCGAATGAATATTCGCTACTGCCACACTGATTCTCCTCTCGGCCAATCAGGAAGCGGGTCCTGAGACCTGTTTCCCGATTGGCCGAAAGAAGAAGGCATCCTATTGGCCAAGAAGGAGGGAGGAGACGGCCGCCGAGAGGGAACATGGAGACTGAGGAGGAAGCCGCTGTCAGGCCCGCGGAGCAAGGTAAGTAAACTGGTACGGGGGGGATATGGTGGTGTGGGCTGGAGTGATTTGGGGGGGGGGGGCCTTCTGCCCCCCCTCCCCTTCCGACTGATGGAGCACCAGCCGCCACTGTATTTCACTATATTATCAGTTTGTCGCTGAGCAGTGCAGGGTGTACCAAGATGGCCGTTGCCACTTTCTACCTGCAGGTTTCTCACTATACTTAATATATTACAATAATAATAGAAATGTTACACTGTGATTCAGTATATGAGGTGAGCTTACTGCTAAAATAAATGTAAAATTCAAGACTTGCGTGGGTGTAAGAAGATCCTATCACATTAGGAACCCTATTGGAACACATGGCGCATGCGCAGTAAGTTTTTCTTGTCCGAACGTCACTTACGGTTGCAGAATCTGATAGGTAGCGCAATTCTGATAGAACACCGCCATGTCGCACGTCGCCGGCTAGTCGGAGAACCAAACAAAGCTGAGATTGACTTTGATCGGGTCTCCTCTATGGTAACCCAGAAGCGGCAACATGACATCACACCGGACCCCTCCATAAAGAGAACCTGTCACTGCCTATTGCTGTCACAAGGGATGTTTACATTCCTTCTCACAGCAATAAAAGTGATAATAAAAAAAAAAGTTTAAGCAACACTGTAAAAAAATAAAAAAATAAAATAAATAGTTTAACCACTTGCCGACCACTCACATTAAGCGTACTGCGGCAAAGTGGTTCGTCATCGTCCAGCGACGTAGATGTACGTCGCTGGACTCCTACCCTTGTGGGCGGCGCGCGCGCGCCGCCGGAGGCTCGCTCCCGCTGTATTCAGACACAGTGGGAGTCGGGCCAGGGGAGGAGAGGCGGTGATCACCGCCGCTCTTCCCCGATCGTCGGGGATCGAGTGAGGAAATCCACCCACTTGTGTAAACAAAGTGGGCGGATCTCCTAAGTGACAGACAGGGACAGATCACAGGATTCAGCATAGCTCAACCTGCGATCTGTGTCTGTGTCACACAATCCCCTCCCCCCCACACACGTCAGTAAGCACCAGGCATACATTAACCCCTTGATCACCAATAAAAGTTAACCCCTTCCCTGCCAGTGTAATTTTTACAGTAACAGTGCATATATATAGCACTGATTACTGTAGTAATGTCACTGGTACCCCCAAAAGTGTCAAAAATGTCAGTTAGGGGTCCGATCTGTCCGCCGCAATGTTGCAGTCCCGCAAAAAAAAAAAAAATCGCAGATCGCCGCCATTACTAGTTTAAAAAAAAAAAACAATAAAAATGACATAAATCTTTCCCGTAGTTAGTAGCTGCGATAACGTTTGTGCAAACCAATCAAAATATACTTATTGCGATTTTTTTTTACCAAAAATATGTAGCAGAAAACAAATTGGCCTAAAATGTTAAAAAATTTTGATTTTTACATTTTTTTTTGGGGGGGGGGGATTTCATATAAAAAAATAGGTAGCAGAAAACAAATTGGCCTAAAATGTTAAAACATTTTGATTTTTACATTTTTTTTTTGGGGGGGGGGGGGAAATGTGAAAAATATTGTTATTTTTTCAAAATTGTCGCTCTTTTTTTGTTTATAAACGCAAAAATTAAAAATCGCACAGGTGATCAAATACCACCAAAAGAAAGCTCTGTTTGTGGGGAAAAAAAGGCATAAATTTAATTTGGGTACAGCATCGCACGACCGCGCAATTGTCTGTTAAATTAACGCAGTGCCGTATCGCAAAATATGGCCTGGTCAGGAATGGGGTAAAATCTTAAAGCAGTTAAAAATATGCTCATTGAGAATTTTTTTGTCAAAGACATGTAGCTAAATACATTTTGGCCTAAATATATGACAAAAATTGAATATATTGGATATTTTTTAACTGTCAAAGTAGAAAAATATTGTTATTTTTTCAAAATTGTCGCATTTTTTATTAATATCGCAAAAAATGAAAAGCGCAGAGGTGATCAAATACCACCGAAAGAAAGCTCTGTTTGTGGGAAAAAAAGGACGTAAATTTCGTTAGAGGTACGTCGTTGCATGACCGCGCAATTGTCACTTAAAGTCGCACAGTGCCGAGTGGCCTGAACGTAAAGCAGGAAAATCCTCTGGTCCTAAAGTGGTTAAAAAATAGTTAATTGCCCCTGTCTCCCCATGCTAGCGTGCAAAGGCGAACGCATGCATCAGTCCCGCATGCACGCAAACAACGATCATCCCACACATGTGAGGTATTGTCGCGAACGTCAGATCATGGGCAGAAATTTTAGCACTAGATCTACTCTATACATCTAAAGTGGTAACCTGTAAAGGCTTTTGAAGCGTCGCCTATGGATAGTAAAATGTATGTTTGCCGCTGTTGCACGGGCGTGCGCAGTATGGGTATCATTGGTTTCTGTATTTTCTGTGAGTTGTCTTAAAATAAAGTATTAAAAAAAAAAAAAAAAAAAGAGTGACATGTTTGGTATCTTTTTACTCGGCGTGACATCGTCTTTTATATTTTACAAAAAAATTGGCTTATGCATCTTGTTTTTTTGCATTTAAATTTAAAAAAAAAAAGTACTTTTTCCCAAAAATTGTGTTAAAAAAACTACTGCGCAAATACCGTGTGACATAAAAATTGTCAAAACCCACCATTTATTCCCTAGGGCCTCTGCTTTAAAAAAATATATATATTATGTTTGGGGGTTCTAAGTAATTTTTTTAGCAAAAAATACTGATTGTTACATGTAAACAAAGTGCCAGAAAAAGCCTGGGAGTCAAGTGATTATTATGTTTTTTCAAAAGTTTTTTTTATGATATATTTAATAAAATTACGTCTTTTTACCATTTTTCTTGCTGTAATGTCCTTGTTGGTACCCCAAAAAAAAATTTTTGCCCCTTATTTCTTCCCAATAAACTCTCCTTACAAAGGGAGCTGCGCGCTTTCCCGTACGCCAGGTGGCGCTGTTGACCAACTGAGGCTTGTCTAGCCCCGGCCGTACTTTGTGGTAGTTGGACGGGAGACGTCGGTACGTGCGCTGTGATTGGATAAATTTAAAAAATACGCCGCGCGGGAAGCGGAAGCCGGATTGCTGAGTGAGAGTTGAGAGACCGAAACTCCGGGGGGAGAGTGAGAGAGAGGCGGGCGGTTCCACACTCCGAGATGATGAAACAAACGTAAGTCCGGGTCGGCCGGTGTGTGAGGGGTCCCCGTAGACCGGGGCTGTGTGACGGGGGAGGGGCGGCTGGGTGTTTGCTGCTGTTGGGGATCTGAGGGAGTGACAGCTGAGGAGGGGGAGGGGTGGAACAACTACAAGTCCTAGCGTGCCCTTTAAAAGCGGGAGGGGAGGACTACAAGTCCCAGTGTGCCCCTCTCAAAGCCAGAGAGGGGGGGGCACTAAAAGTGCCAGCGTGCCCCTCTCAAAGCTGGAGGGGGGGCAATACAAGTCCCAGCGTGTCCCTCTTAAAGCTGGAGAGGGGGGGGGGCGACAATACAAGTCCCAGCGTGCCCCTCTCAAAGCTGGAGGGGGGGGCAATAAAAGTCCCAGCGTGCCCCTCTCAAAGCTGGGGGGGGGTGGCAATACAAGTCCCAGCGTGCCCCTCAAAGCTGGAGAGGGGGGGGCGACAATACAAGTCCCAGCGTGCCCCTCTCAAAGCTGGAGGGGGGTGGGGCGACAATACAAGTCCCAGCGTGCCCCTCTCAAAGCTGGAGAGGGGGGGGGGGGCGACAATACAAGTCCCAGCGTGCCCCTCTCAAAGCTGGAGAGGGGGGGGGGGCGACAATACAAGTCCCAGCGTGCCCCTCTCAAAGCTGGAGGGGGGGGGCAATACAAGTCCCAGCGTGCCCCTCTCAAAGCTGGAGAGGGGGGGGCGACAATACAAGTCCCAGCGTGCCCCTCAAAGCTGGAGAGGGGGGGGCGACAATACAAGTCCCAGCGTGCCCCTCTCAAAGCTGGAGAGGGGGGGGCGACAATACAAGTCCCAGCGTGCCCCTCAAAGCTGGAGAGGGGGGGGCGACAATACAAGTCCCAGCGTGCCCCTCAAAGCTGGAGAGGGGGGGGCGACAATACAAGTCCCAGCGTGCCCCTCTCAAAGCTGGAGAGGGGGGGGCGACAATACAAGTCCCAGCGTGCCCCTCTCAAAGCTGGAGAGGGGGGGGGGCGACAATACAAGTCCCAGCGTGCCCCTCTCAAAGCTGGAGGGGGGGGGCAATACAAGTCCCAGCGTGCCCCTCTCAAAGCTGGAGAGGGGGGGGCGACAATACAAGTCCCAGCGTGCCCCTCTCAAAGCTGGAGAGGGGGGGGCGACAATACAAGTCCCAGCGTGCCCCTCAAAGCTGGAGAGGGGGGGGCGACAATACAAGTCCCAGCGTGCCCCTCTCAAAGCTGGAGAGGGGGGGGCGACAATACAAGTCCCAGCGTGCCCCTCTCAAAGCTGGAGAGGGGGGGGCGACAATACAAGTCCCAGCGTGCCCCTCTCAAAGCTGGAGGGGGGGGCAATACAAGTCCCAGCGTGCCCCCCTCAAAGCTGGAGAGGGGGGGGGCGACAATACAAGTCCCAGCGTGCCCCTCTCAAAGCTGGAGGGGGGGCAATACAAGTCCCAGCGTGTCCCTCTTAAAGCTGGAGAGGGGGGGGGGCGACAATACAAGTCCCAGCATGCCCCCCCTCAAAGCCGGAGGGGGGCACAAAGTGCCAGCATGCCCCTCTCAAAGCTGGAGAGGGGGGTGGCACTACAAGTCCCAGCATGCCCCCCTCAAAGGGCAAGTGGGCGGCACTACAAGTGCCAGCGTGCCCCTCTCAAAGCTGGAGGGGGGTGGCAATACAAGTCCCAGCGTGCAGACTCAAAGCCAGAGGGGGGGCACTGAGTCCCAGTGTGCCCCTCTCAAAGCTGGGGGGAGGGGGCGACAATACAAGTCCCAGCGTGCCCCCCTCAAAGCTGGAGAGGGGGGGGGCGACAATACAAGTCCCAGCGTGCCCCCCTCAAAGCTGGAGAGGGGGGGGGCGACAATACAAGTCCCAGCGTGCCCCTCTCAAAGCTGGAGAGGGGGGGGGCGACAATACAAGTCCCAGCGTGCCCCTCTCAAAGCTGGAGGGGGGCGACAATACAAGTCCCAGCGTGCCCCTCTCAAAGCTGGAGGGGGGGGCAATACAAGTCCCAGCGTGCCCCTCTCTAAGCTGGAGGGGGGGGCGACAATACAAGTCCCAGCGTGCCCCTCAAAGCTGGAGAGGGGGGGGCGACAATACAAGTCCCAGCGTGCCCCTCAAAGCTGGAGGGGGGGGGGGCGACAATACAAGTCCCAGCGTGCCCCTCTCAAAGCTGGAGGGGGGGGCAATAAAAGTCCCAGCGTGCCCCTCTCAAAGCTGGGGGGAGGGGGCGACAATACAAGTCCCAGCGTGCCCCCCTCAAAGCTGGAGAGGGGGGGGGGCGACAATACAAGTCCCAGCGTGCCCCTCTCAAAGCTGGAGGGGGGGGCAATACAAGTCCCAGCGTGCCCCTCTCTAAGCTGGAGGGGGGGGCGACAATACAAGTCCCAGCGTGCCCCTCAAAGCTGGAGAGGGGGGGGCGACAATACAAGTCCCAGCGTGCCCCTCAAAGCTGGAGGGGGGGGGGCGACAATACAAGTCCCAGCGTGCCCCTCAAAGCTGGAGGGGGGGGGGCGACAATACAAGTCCCAGCGTGCCCCTCTCAAAGCTGGAGGGGGGGGCAATAAAAGTCCCAGCGTGCCCCTCTCAAAGCTGGGGGGGGGTGGCAATACAAGTCCCAGCGTGCCCCTCAAAGCTGGAGAGGGGGGGGCGACAATACAAGTCCCAGCGTGCCCCTCTCAAAGCTGGAGGGGGGTGGGGCGACAATACAAGTCCCAGCGTGCCCCTCTCAAAGCTGGAGAGGGGGGGGGGCGACAATACAAGTCCCAGCGTGCCCCTCTCAAAGCTGGAGGGGGGGGGCAATACAAGTCCCAGCGTGCCCCTCTCAAAGCTGGAGAGGGGGGGGCGACAATACAAGTCCCAGCGTGCCCCTCAAAGCTGGAGAGGGGGGGGCGACAATACAAGTCCCAGCGTGCCCCTCTCAAAGCTGGAGAGGGGGGGGCGACAATACAAGTCCCAGCGTGCCCCTCAAAGCTGGAGAGGGGGGGGCGACAATACAAGTCCCAGCGTGCCCCTCTCAAAGCTGGAGAGGGGGGGGGGGCGACAATACAAGTCCCAGCGTGCCCCTCTCAAAGCTGGAGAGGGGGGGGGGCGACAATACAAGTCCCAGCGTGCCCCTCTCAAAGCTGGAGGGGGGGGGCAATACAAGTCCCAGCGTGCCCCTCTCAAAGCTGGAGAGGGGGGGGCGACAATACAAGTCCCAGCGTGCCCCTCTCAAAGCTGGAGAGGGGGGGGCGACAATACAAGTCCCAGCGTGCCCCTCAAAGCTGGAGAGGGGGGGGCGACAATACAAGTCCCAGCGTGCCCCTCTCAAAGCTGGAGAGGGGGGGGCGACAATACAAGTCCCAGCGTGCCCCTCAAAGCTGGAGAGGGGGGGGCGACAATACAAGTCCCAGCGTGCCCCTCTCAAAGCTGGAGGGGGGGGCAATACAAGTCCCAGCGTGCCCCCCTCAAAGCTGGAGAGGGGGGGGGGCGACAATACAAGTCCCAGCGTGCCCCTCTCAAAGCTGGAGAGGGGGGGGGCGACAATACAAGTCCCAGCGTGCCCCTCTCAAAGCTGGAGAGGGGGGGGGCGACAATACAACTCCCAGCGTGCCCCTCTCAAAGCTGGAGAGGGGGGGGGGGGCGACAATACAACTCCCAGCGTGCCCCTCAAAGCTGGAGGGGGGGGGCGACAATACAAGTCCCAGCGTGCCCCCCTCAAAGCTGGAGGGGGAGGGGCGACAATACAAGTCCCAGCGTGCCTCTCAAAGCTGGAGGGGGAGGGGCGACAATACAAGTCCCAGCGTGCCCCTCTCAAAGCTGGAGGGGGAGGGGCGACAATACAAGTCCCAGCGTGCCCCTCTCAAAGCTGGAGGGGGAGGGGCGACAATACAACTCCCAGCGTGCCCCTCAAAGCTGGAGGGGGGGGGCGACAATACAAGTCCCAGCGTGCCTCTCAAAGCTGGAGGGGGAGGGGCGACAATACAAGTCCCAGCGTGCCCCTCTCAAAGCTGGAGGGGGAGGGGCGACAATACAAGTCCCAGCGTGCCCCTCAAAGCTGGAGGGGGGGGGGGGCGACAATACAAGTCCCAGCGTGCCCCTCAAAGCTGGAGGGGGGGGGCGACAATACAAGTCCCAGCGTGCCCCTCTCAAAGCTGGAGGGGGGGGGCAATACAAGTCCCAGCGTGCCCCTCTCAAAGCTGGAGAGGGGGGGGGCGACAATACAAGTCCCAGCGTGCCCCTCAAAGCTGGAGAGGGGGGGGCGACAATACAAGTCCCAGCGTGCCCCTCAAAGCTGGAGGGGGGGGGCGACAATACAAGTCCCAGCGTGCCCCTCTCAAAGCTGGAGGGGGGGGGCAATACAAGTCCCAGCGTGCCCCTCTCAAAGCTGGAGGGGGGGGCAATAAAAGTCCCAGCGTGCCCCTCTCAAAGCTGGGGGGGGTGGCAATACAAGTCCCAGCGTGCCCCTCAAAGCTGGAGAGGGGGGGCGGCAAAACAAGTCCCAGCGTGCCCCTCTCAAAGCTGGAGAGGGGGGGGCGACAATACAAGTCCCAGCGTGCCCCTCTCAAAGCTGGAGGGGGGGGCGACAATACAACTCCCAGCGTGCCCCTCTCAAAGCTGGAGGGGGGTGGGGCGACAATACAAGTCCCAGCGTGCCCCTCAAAGCTGGAGGGGGGGGGGCGACAATACAAGTCCCAGCGTGCCCCTCTCAAAGCTGGAGGGGGGGGCGACAATACAACTCCCAGCGTGCCCCTCAAAGCTGGAGGGGGGGGGGCCACAATACAAGTCCCAGCGTGCCCCTCTCAAAGCTGGAGGGGGGTGGGGCGACAATACAAGTCCCAGCGTGCCCCTCAAAGCTGGAGGGGGGGGGGCGACAATACAAGTCCCAGCGTGCCCCTCTCAAAGCTGGAGGGGGGGGCAATACAAGTCCCAGCGTGCCCCTCTCAAAGCTGGAGGGGGGGGCAATAAAAGTCCCAGCGTGCCCCTCTCAAAGCTGGAGGGGGGGGCGACAATACAACTCCCAGCGTGCCCCTCAAAGCTGGAGGGGGGGGGGCGACAATACAAGTCCCAGCGTGCCCCTCTCAAAGCTGGAGGGGGGGGGCGACAATACAAGTCCCAGCGTGCCCCTCTCAAAGCTGGAGGGGGGTGGGGCGACAATACAAGTCCCAGCGTGCCCCTCTCAAAGCTGGAGGGGGGGGGCAATACAAGTCCCAGCGTGCCCCTCTCAAAGCTGGAGGGGGGGGGGCAATAAAAGTCCCAGCGTGCCCCTCTCAAAGCTGGGGGGGGGGGCAATACAAGTCCCAGCGTGCCCCTCAAAGCTGGAGAGGGGGGGCGGCAAAACAAGTCCCAGCGTGCCCCTCTCAAAGCTGGAGAGGGGGGGGCGACAATACAAGTCCCAGCGTGCCCCTCTCAAAGCTGGAGGGGGGGGCGACAATACAACTCCCAGCGTGCCCCTCAAAGCTGGAGGGGGGGGGGCAATACAAGTCCCAGCGTGCCCCCCTCAAAGCTGGAGGGGGGGGGCAATACAAGTCCCAGCGTGCCCCCCTCAAAGCTGGAGGGGGGGGGCAATACAAGTCCCAGCGTGCCCCCCTCAAAGTTGGAGGGGGGGGGCAATACAAGTCCCAGCGTGCCCCTCTCAAAGCTGGAGGGGGGGGCGACAATACAAGTCCCAGCGTGCCCCTCAAAGCTGGAGGAGGGGGGTGGGCGTAAATACAAGTCCCAGGGTGCCCGTGTCAGAGCAGAGGGGACTACAAGCATGCCCTGTCAGGTGAGGAGGATGGTGTGGATTACAACTCCCAGCATGCCCTATCAGCAACACAAGTCCCATTATCCCCCATTGGGAGGGGTACAAGTCCCAGTGTGCAGTGTTGGAGGGGGGACCTCCACAGTTGTCCTCAGAGCTATGATAGGAAGTAGAGGATATGGCTGGGTGTCGGAGGATCCTTCAGGTTGTACCCGGGAACCAGAATGGCGGACATAGTGCCTATGGGGGTGATTTGCCTTCACTTCCTGTTCTGGAGTCACAACAGGAAGTCAGGGAAGAAATGGGATGTCTTATTTCCCGCTCAGCCTCAAAGCAGAGACGGGGGAGATGCCGTGTTCTTATAGAATCCGCTCACATGGGTTTAGACCAGTGATGGTGAACCTTGGCACCCCAGATGTTTTGGAACTACATTTCCCATGATGCTCATGCACTCTGCAGTGTAGTTAGGCATTATGGGAAATGTAGTTTCAAAACATCTGGGGGTGCCAAGGTTCCCCATCACTGGTTTAGGGCATTCCATGAATAGGTCTGCATTGGGCAGTCACTTGTAACATTTCAATAAAGTTCTGTTGAAAAAAAGAAATACATTGAGATGTGTGCGATTGATGCGGCTCACCGATGTGGGTGAGAGCGGGTGCAGGTTGCGTTGATATTGCAGGGTTTTGTAGAACACGTGAAAGAGCGCCGCTCACATAGGTGGTCCCCCCCCCCAGTGGGCCGCACTGTTTGAGAAAAATGCAGTAAAGCAGCTCCAGGACCCTTTTAAACATTCAGCTTCATGCGGTTTGCAACTGTGCAGTTTGATGAGCGTTGTGTGAAATTGTGCGTCTGTTTCGCTGCGTTTTGGGCACCATTAACCACTTCAGCTCCGGAAGGTTTTATTTTAGCTGGTAATTGCACGGTCATGCAACTTTGTACCCAAAAGACATTTTTATCTTTTTTTTTTCACACATGATTTTTTTTTGGTGGTATTTGATCACTTCTGGGTCTCTGATTTTTATTTTTTTCCTTCGATTAGAGCCGGTTCACACTGGGGCGACTTGTCAGGCGGCTTGGTCGCCGGACAGTTTCGCGGTGGGTCGCCTGCCATAGAGAAGCTGCGGACCCGTTCTAATAGGAGTGACACAAGTCGCTCCGACTTAGAAAAAGGGTCCTGAACTACTTTGGGACGACCTGCATTGACTTCAATGATATGAAGCCCGTGCGTGCCGCTCCGAGGTCGCCGGGCAACCGGCTGTGACAGCTTGCGGCTTCACAACTGGGTGCCCACTGCGCATGCACGAGTTGTGCGGCGTATCGTGAATGGTGGATGCCGTCTTCTGGGACCTGTCAGTGTCCCAGAAGACTGCAGGGGGAGGTAGGAAGGAGAACTTCCATTCCAAGCCCCATGGAAATCGGATACCTGCTCCATCCCCCCGTAACCTCCACCCCCAGCTCCTCAAAAGTGCCAATTGTGCAAGAGGAGTTGGGGGCGAGTTCTTAAAGAATGAACTTCCCGTTTTGGGTGGGGTTCTGAGTTGGGGCCAGTTCTTAAAGAATAAACTTCCCCTTTTGGGTGGGGTTCCGCTTTAAGTGGTTTTAACCACTTCTCCCTAGGTAGTCTTATGACATATTGGAGTTTTAAGTGGTTAAAGTGATTGTAAAGGCAGAAGGTTCATTCTATGCATCAGGATAAAAAAAAGCCTTGTGTGTCCAGCCCCCCCCCTAATACTTACCTAAACCCATCTTTATCCAGTGATGTTGCAGGAGTTTCTCAGCTGCTGGGGACTCCCCTCCTCATTGACTTTGATTGACAGCAGCAGGAGCCAATTGTGCTGCACTGCTATCTGCGCCAGACAGCCAGTCCATATCTGAATAGACACAGGGAGCTGTGGCTCGGCTCGGGTGCCCCCATAGCAAGCTGCTTGCTGTAGATACTAGAGACACTTGACAGAGGGAGGGGCCAGGAGCACAGAAAAGGGACCAGAGGAGGATCCAGGCTGCTCTGTGCAAAACCAACTGCACAGAGGAGGGATGTAGAACATGTTAAAAAAGAGAGACTTTACAATCACTTTAAATCTGGATAATGGGTGCAGCTGCAGGCTTCATTCAGATATCCTTCTTTCTGCCGGTGATTTCCTGTCATTTAAAAATCATAGCAGCTGATTAGCCGCTTGGTTGTTTTTACAGGCGGTGGAGGGGACGTGTCCCAACTAGACATATGCCGGTTTTCGGTAATTCGATATATCGCGGTATTGCATAGCCCGGTATTGTTATTGTGGCATTTTTAAAATACCGAGTTCCTCTGCTCCTGGGTCTGACTTGTGAATTGATACATTTCAGTGAGCTGGATGACTCATTCACTCACACAGCTAACCCCTTTCAGCTAAGTCTCCCAGTAACTATAAACAAAAATGATTACATTGTATCTTTTCCTTCCCTCTGCCAGGGAGAAAGGAAGTTTAACCTCTTAAAGACTGGATCTTTTTCTGACACTTGTTGCTTGCAAGTTAAAATCAGTTTTTTTTTTTGCTAGAAAAGTACTTAGAACCCCCAAACATTTTATATATTTTTTTAGCAAAGACCCTACAGAATAAAATGGCGATTGTTGTAATATTTTATGTCACACTGTATTTGCGCAGCAGTCTTTCAAACGCAATTAATAGACTTTAATGAATAAAAAAAAAAAACGTAACAGTAAAGTTATCCCAATTTTTTTTTTTTTGTTACACAGAGAATCGTGATCTTTATTCCAAGCTAAAAAATCGTGATTCTCATTTTGGCCAGAATCGTGCAGCTCTAATATATATACACACACACACACGCATAGCAGCCCACATTACATTATTATATAGCCATCAAGCAGTGTCTGGCCTACCTGGTGATGACTGGTCCTGGCGCTCTGATCCGATGGCCTGGTCTTTAAAGGGGCAAATCCTTGCGATCCAGAAGTGGTTAAACCTGCAGGAGGACCGGTGTTTTTATCTATTAATGACTTTACTATTGCTTTAGGCCTGGTTCACATGTATGCGGGTTGGCGGTTCACATGTATGCGGGTTGGCGGTTCACATGTATGCGGGTTGGCGGCCCACATTTGCACAGGCATAGCAGCCCATTGATTTGATCCATCCTGCTTTTGCACCATGCGACTAACCTGCAGTCCCTGCTCTGGCAAGCTTTCTGCATTTTTTGTATACGTGGGCACGGCATTTAAAAACAGTTTGCGTGTGCAGCAACGGCAGGTAAGTCGCATGGTGCAAAAGGATGGATTTCATGGCCACTGCATTTTTTTAAATTCTGCATGCACCTTTTTTCAGCTGAAAACGCAGGCATAGCAGCTCAAGCCCATTCACATCAATGGGCTGCTATGCCTGTGCAAATGTGGGCCCCCAACCCGCATACATGTGAACCACCAACCCGCATACATGTGAACCACCAACCCGCATACATGTGAACCAGGCCTAAAGCAATAGTAAAGTCATTAATAGATAAAAACACCGGTCCTCCTGCAGGTTTAACCAATTAATGACTTTACTATTGCTTTAGGCCTGGTTCACATGTATGCAGGTTGGGGGCCCACATTTGCACAGGCATAGCAGCCCATTGATGTGAATGGGCTTGAGCTGCTATGCCTGCGTTTTCAGCTGAAAAAAGGTGCATGCAGAATTTAAAAAAATGCAGTGGCCATGAAATCCATCCTTCTTTTGCACCATGCGACTTACCTGCCGTTGCTGCACACGCAAACTGTTTTTAAATGCCGTGCCCACGTATACAAAAAATGCAGAAAGCCTGCTAGAGCAGGAACTGCAGGTTAGTCGCATGGTGCAAAAGCAGGATGGATTTCAAGGCCACTGAATTTTAAAAAAATGCTGCATGCACCTTTTTTCTGCGGAAAATGAGGGCATAGCAGCCCGTTCAAATCAATGGGCTGCTATGCCTGTGCACATGTGAGCCGCCAACCCGCATACATGTGAACCACCAACCCGCATACATGTGAACCGCCAACCCGCATACATGTGAACCAGGCCTAAAGCAATAGTAAAGTAATTTATAAACAACACCTCCTTCAGGTTTAACCACTTCTTGACCACAAGGATTTGCCCTCTTAATGACCAGGCCATCGGATCGGAGCAGAGCGCCAGGACCAGTTATCACCAGTTAGGCCAGACACTGCTTGATGACCTATTTTAGGCCTGGTTCACAGTCTGTACTGACTGACTATATAATAATGTGCATAAGTGAACCAAAGCCCCTAAATTCAGCAATGAAATTGAAGTGAGGTGGAAATTTAATAATTTAAATTTAATAGAATACCGTGATAATACCGTATACCGTGGCAAAACCTTAATCAATTAATCGCAGCATGAAAATCTGATACCGTCACAAGCCTAGTCCCAACCCCCTGACACCGCCCTCCAGTGCTTCTACCAGCTTGCCCATGCAACTGGCAAGCTGGAGAAGGAATCAGGCGGCTGTTTACCATAGATCTGACCTTCGGAGGCCCGGGCGCGGAGTTATGATGTCACATCTGGCATCGGCAGATGTAAACACTGCTGTTTCTTCAGCTGGAATGCTGAGATCGTTTTTTTTCTGTTTTTTTTTTTTTTATCTATCCAGAGGAGAGATGTGGAGTCTTATTGACCCCAGATCTCTCCATAAAGAGGACCTATCACGCCCTATTCCTATTACAAGGGATGTTTACATTTCTCGTAATAGAAATAAAAGTGATTAAAAAACAAAGTAAAGTGTCCAAATTAAATAAACTCTCCCACCTTATTGGCTAGAAAACAGCAGCAGCGCCATTGGCTCCTACTGCTGTCAATCACAGCCATTGAGGAGATAGCAGAGGTTTTGTCTTATGGATGCATAGAGCAGGGTTCGGGTCCTGGTGGTCCTGTGCCAAGCTGCTTCCCCTCTGCACACTGACCACAAGGGGGCACTCGCATTGGCACTGCCACCATTTATAGTATGCCTTGTATTTTTAATTTAATAAAAACAAGACATTCTCTGACTGGGTGAGGTGGAAGGGCAGTTTCACCTTAATTGGTGCAGAATTGCAAATTTAAACAAATGACTGTGAAAATTCTTTTGGCAAACCATCATGATGTTCTTTTTGGACTAATTAGCTACTCTGCTACCCCTTTATGTTCTCTTTGCATCGCTCCTCTCCCCAGCCAGTATACCAGCTCTGGAGGCTGTATAGCAACCTATTGCGTGCAATGGATGATGCTGATTGGTCATTGATCATGAAGTGTTTGGAACGCATAGCGCATGCGCAGTAAGTATTTTTTGGTCAGGATGTCCCTTCCGTTACACAATCTGACGGGTAGCAGTAATCCGATAGAACACCGGCCGAGATTGGAACCATGTATGGGCAGGCTGAGTGTACCAAAGCTGATTGATCCCTCAACCAGCCTGCCACTTTTTACTGATTATCGCTAGCGGCTGGTATAGGCAATCAATGTCTTCTCCCGGCCGGGACGGCTCTCTACCCCCCCCCCCCCCTCCACTGGGAGAATACAATGGCTTGGCGGGATGGATTCCCCCATCGACACTGTTTGGTAAAATGTGCATGAAATTGCATACTCATAAAGGGTAACTACATCCCAGAATGACTATGTAATGCATACTAGCTCATTATGGCTTTCTCTTTACAGGTTTGTTTTTCAGCGTGTTTACTTCCTCTTTAAAGTAGTCTTGTTTTTTTGTTTTTAAATAAGAAACGTTCTACTTCCTGTTCTATGTAATGGTTTTGCACAGAGCAGCCTGGTCGGGTCCCACGCCAGCGCTCCTGGCTCCTCACTCCTGCTGGTTGCCCCCACAGCAAGCAGCCGTGCTCCCGATTAGCGGCCCCGTAAGATTTTACCCCCTTCCTGACCAGGGCCTATTTTGCGATTCGGCACTGCGTGACTTTAACGGACAATTGCGTGGTCGTGCGACGCTGTACCTAAACAAATTTCACGTCCTTTTTTTTTCCCCACAAACAGAGCTTTCTTTTGGTGGTATTTGATCACCTGTGCGATTTTTTTTTTTTTTTTTTTATTTTTTTTTTTTATGCGCTATAAACAAAGAGCATCAATTTTGCAAAAACAATATTTTTCACATTTTTTTTTTTATATGAAATTCCCCAAAAATAAAATGTAAAAATCAAAATTTTTTAACCTTTTAGGCCAATTTTTTTTTTTTACCATATGTTTGGTAAAAAAATCGCAAAAAGCATATTTTGATTGGTTTGCGCAAAAGTTATTGCGTTTTCTAACAAAGGGAAAGATTTTTGTGTTTTTTTTTTTTTTGCGGTACTGCGACATTGCGGCGGACAGACCGCACCCTTGACTGACATTTTTGACACTTTTGGGGGTACCAGTGACATTACTGCAGTAATCAGTGATATACATATGCACTGTTACTGTAAAAATGACACCGGCAGTGAAGGGGTTAACTTTATTGGAGAGGGAGGGGTTGTGTGACCCTAGGGGCGTGATTGGCTGTGGCTTGATGTGTAACAGTTATCAATGGTCCAACATAGTAGAACCGTATGATCACCATTCTTACACAAGGGAGAATGACAGGCGGCTTTGTTTACATTAGCCGCCTGCCTGTCTCCCGCTGTCACGGATGATCGCGGGTGCCCAGCGGACATCGTGTCCACCGGGCATACGCACGGGGGGGTCCGGGACCGAGCGGGAGCGCGCATCCGGCGGTGCGCTCTCGCTCCCAAAACCCTTACAGGCTAGCGACGTAGACCTACGTCACTTTGCCTGTGAGGGACTGACTGCCGACGTAAATAGTCGCTAGGCAGTCGGCAAGTGGTTAATGACTCACTGGCTGTGATTGACAGCAGTTGCCAAAAGCCAATCAAAAGCGTCAGTCCCGGGAAAGGAAAGGCTCTTGTGGACATCCCTGGATCGAAAGGGGGTGCTAATAGTACCATTTTATTAGCAATATAAGCCAGGTGTGAGAATTATTGGTGTGACTTTTTGGGCATGATATTTGTTTACATTTTAATTTTTTTTTTTTTTTGTAATATACTTTTTTTTTTTTTTTAAAAACCTTTTGTAATGTATGGTGGTACCAAAAAAGTCCGCATTGCCTCGGTCTGTGGTGATGGGGGGGAACCAAGCTACTTTCTTTCCTGCAACTTGTGGTCCTAATGTGACAGGTGTGCGGGTGAGCAGACAGTGTGCATATGGGGCCACTTACCAACATACCATGGTGTATAGAGGAGTTCACTTTTCATTTATCCTGAGGCTGGGTTCACACTGGTGCGTACCCAAACATCGCATGTGACTCGCACCACATGCCATGCAAATTCAGCCATACAACCTGAATTTAGCATTGCATTAGGACCAAAATGGTGCAGGACCCTTTTTCTTTGGTCCGCACTGGAATCTGATCACACAGGTGTTCATGCGATCCTATTCCTGTACCATTTCACAGTTCCCTCTGCGAACCCATCTGGGGGTGTCATTAATTTTACATTGACACCGCAGCGGTTCACAGAAGGCAGTGTGATCTGCCTGTGAATGACATGATGGGGGAACCCGCACTGGAATCGCGCTGGTTCCCGCATCACGTGTGTGAACCCAGCGTTAAAAGGTGAGCTAACGATTTAAAAATTTCTCAATTTTTTTTTAGAAGTTCTATGCACAATTGCAGTAAATGGGGAGTGTGGTGGCAATCGGATGTGGCTGATGTTTGTGGTATTGGTGATTGTTGTGAGGTTCTGACACAAAACAGAAAAGGAACAGTGTTGCCTTGATGTGTGATCATCACTTATAGAACGTTATTGCAAACAATTGCTGGGATTATAATTGTATTCCCCTCCTCCAGTGCATTGGGCTTTGGTCACAAAGGGCCATTCTCTGACCTAATGTTGGTTTGCTGTATAAATAGGTTTGGGCAGGGCTTGACAAATTTTCCTGAAATCTAGGAGCCAGCTAAAAAAGTTAGGAGCCAGTTTTTTTTTTTTTTTTTAAACTAACAACCAAGCTTTATTTAATAAAATGGATACTAAATTTACACATAAATACGACTAGAACCCCACTCTCCTCTAGCGCAATTGGATGAAAACAGACTGTCTGTCTCTTTCCATCCGATGCCATCTGATCCGATCCACGGGATGGATAGAAAATAGAACCACCATCCGTCTGCTTTTGGCGGACAGGATCAGATGGCGGCAGATTACTGCTCCATAGAGGAGAATGAAGGGTCCGATCAGGTCTGCCTGAAAAACTGACAGGCGGACCTGATCAGACAGCCCGTGTGAAAGGGGCCTTCGGCTGTGGCATGGCGATGAGAAAAAAAAAAAAAAAAGATTAATATATATAACATTTTTTTATAATAATAATTGGAAAAAATATATATATTTTTTTAATAATTAAAAAAAAAAAAGAAAAAAATATTATTTAGTTTTTACATTAAAAAAATAAATTTAAATTAATAATAACCACACTCCCTGTCAAAGGTAACAAACTGGACAGGGAGATGGTAATGCATTGTGAACAAACAGTGGAAACAGTAATTACAACAGTCATTACTCCCGGTCACCACAAGAGGGCGCCAGTTCCCCATTGGAAGCCTCATCTCAAGTAGGCCGAAAAGCCGGGGCCTCAATTTTCGGACGGCCCGGAAGTCCGTGCACTCCGTGCGCGGAAGTCCATACAAAAATGACAGGACACCCTCTGCAGGGCACCCCCAGGCGCCAGGTCGCTAATTCTAGTCGCAAATGCGACCTGGCGCCCGGGTTTTGTCGAGGCCTGGGTTTGGGTGTTACCCTTCATCTACATGTATAAAGAGGATGGTCCCGGTTTACACTGGTGAGATGCGGGAAACCCTGCAATTCAGTGCTGGTTTCCGCATTGCATACTGGTGCACACTGACATCTGCGAAACGCTTGGGGTGTCAATGTAGAGTTAACCACTTGTCCACCTCTTACATTGTTTTTACTGCGGCAGGCTGGCTCCTACAGGCAAAACTACGTAGGTCTACGTGGCTTGTCTGGAGGCAGCTAGAGGGGGGGAGCGTGCGCCGCTGGTGGCGCCCTCAGCGGGGAAGCCAATGCGGGTGTCGGGCGGCTCCGATTGCTGCCTGACACACGCAATCGTTTCACACAGAGAGAGGACAGTCGGCTGTTGTAAACACAGCCGACCGTCCTTCTCCCTGGGATGATCATAGAGATCATGTGATCCTTCTATATAGGATCACATGTCTCTATGGTCATTTCAGAAGGCACGCCCCCCCCCCACAGTTAGAATCACTCCCCTAGGCTCACATTTAACCCCTTGATCACCCACGGTGTTAACCCCTTCCCTGCCAGTGTCATTAGTACAGTGACAGTGCATATTTTTAGCACTGATTACTGTAGTAATGTCACTGGTCCACCCTCCACCCCCCCCCCCCCCCCAAGTCTCAAATGTCAGTTAGGGGTCCGATCTGTCGCCGCAATGTCGAAGTCCCGCTAAAAATCGCAGATCGCTGCTATTACTAGAAAAAAAACAATAAAAATTACAAAAATCTTTCCCGTAGTTGGTAGACACGCAAACCAATCAAAATACGCTTATTGCGATTTTTACCAAAAATATGTAGCAGAAATCAACTTGGCCTAAAATGTTAGTTTTTATTTTTTTGGGGGGGAATGTTATATAGCAGAATGTGAAAAATATATATTTTTTTTTTTTTTTTTTCAAAGTTGTCGCTTTTTTTTTTTTTTTTTATAGTGCAAAAAATAAAAATCGCACAGGTGATCAAAAGAGATTTTTTTCCCCTTTCTTCTTTCTTTTTATACTTTGTATTAGGGCTGGGCGATTTTGCCTAAAAAAAAAAAAAAAAAAAAATCTTTGATTTTTAACCACTTAAGCCCCGGAGGATTTGGCTGCTAAACGACCAGAGGGTATTTTGCGATTCGGCACTGCGTGACTTTAACGGACAATTGCGCGGTCGTGCGACGCTGTACCTAAACGAATTTGGCGTCCTTTTTTTCCCACAAACAGAGCTTTCTTTTGGCGGGATTTGATCACCTGTGCGATTTTTTTTGATCACGCGCTATAAACAAAAAAAGAGCGTAAATTTTGCAAAAATAGCAATATTTTTCCCTTTTTTTTATATGAAATTCCCCCCAAAAAAAAATGTAAAAATCAAAATTTTTTAATATTTTCGGCCAATTTGTTTTATGCTACCTATGTTTGGTAAAAAAAATCGCAAAAAGCGTATTTTGATTGGTTTGCGCAAAAGTTATTGCGTTTACTAACAAAGGGAAAGATTTTTGTCATTTTTGTTGTTTTTTTTTTTTAACGCGTAATGGCGGCGATCTGCGATTTTTTTGCGGTACTGCGACATTGCGGCGGACAGATCGGACCCTTGACTGACATTTTTGACACTTTTGGGGTTACCAGTGACATTTCTACAGTAATCAGTGCTATATATATGCACTGTTACTGTAAAAATACACTGGTAGTGAAGGGGTTAACTTTATTTGAGAGGGAGGGGCTGTGTGTGTCCCTAGGGGCGTGATTCTAACTGTGATTGGCTGTGGCTTCAACTGTATGCAGAGTGATCAATGGATCTACATAGTAGATCCATGTGATCATCTCTCATACAGAGAGGAGAATGACAGGCAGCTTGTTTACACAAGCTGCCTGACTTTCTCCCTCTCCCCCGCCGATCGCAGAGTGGCCGGCGGCGATCGGGTCCGCCGGTCACACGCGCGGGGGGGTCCGTGACCACGCGGGAGCGGGAGCGCGCCTCCGGCGGCGCGCGCTCGCTCCCTAAACCCTCACAGGCGAGCGACGTAGACCTACGTCACTTTGCCTGTGAGGGGCTGACCGCCGCCGTAGATAGTCGTGCGGCGGTCAGCAAGTGGTTAAAGAAAAATTTGAGTTTCGATTTGATTTTTTTTTTTTTTTTCTTTTTTTCAATGCATTTAAAAAATGACTGCAGACATCAGATATAGTGTCAAAAGTGCAACTTTATAAAGTGCTTGTAGACTGTCTTGCTGAAGAAAGCATAGTAGAGTTCTATTGGGTGAGTAGTAAATAGAGTGCTTGTTGACTGTCCTAAGCAATGTAGAATGTTTGACTGTCTTGCTGGAGAGAGCAGTATAGAATTCTATTGGAGAGAGCAGTATAGAGTCTGTAGACCGACTTTGTGGAGAGAGCAGAATACAGTTCTTAGTGACTGTCCTGCTGGAGAGAGTGGTATAACGTACTTGTTGACTCTTGCTGGAGAAAGCATAAAATAATTCTGTTCAAGAAAGCAGTATAGAGTGCTAAATGATTGTCCTGCTGGAGAGAGCAGTATAGAGTGCTAAGTGACTGACTGTCCTGCTGGAGAGAGCAGTATAGAGTGCTAAGTGACTGACTGTCCTGCTGGAGAGAGCCGTATAGAGTGCTAAGTGACTGACTGTCCTGCTGGAGAGAGCAGTATAGAGTGCTAAGTGACTGACTGTCCTGCTGGAGAGAGCAGTATAGAGTGCTAAGTGACTGACTGTCCTGCTGGAGAGAGCCGTATAGAGTGCTAAGTGACTGACTGTCCTGCTGGAGAGAGCCGTATAGAGTGCTAAGTGACTGACTGTCCTGCTGGAGAGAGCCGTATAGAGTGCTAAGTGACTGACTGTCCTGCTGGAGAGAGCAGTAAATGGTGTGCTTGGTGATTGTCCAGGGGCTGTGATGGGTACAGAGAACTCCCCAGTAACCGGCCACCGCCGCGCCTGGATGTGACGTCAGCTGCCGGGAGAGGAAGCGGGCGGTGCGTCTGTACAGGGGCTGTGATAGGATAGGTACCTATCCTATCACAGCCCCTGGCCTGTTCAGACGCACCGCCCGCTTCCTCTCCCGGCAGCTGATGTCACATCTAGGCCGGGGAGTTCTCTGTACCTATCGCAGCGCGCCGCAGCCCCTGTACAGACGCACCGCCCGCAGCTGACGTCACATCCAGGCGCGGCGGTGGTCCTAGGGGAGTTCGGTTCCTGTGCGGCGGACTAGGAGCTGGCTGGAGCCCAGGGTGTGTGTAGTTACGCGGGGGCTGGCTGCACAAGGCGGAAAAAACAATTGTAGAAAAAAACTCGAGTTTGAAAAAAAAAATTGTTTCAAACTAAAAAATCATTAAATCGATTTATCGCCCAGCCCTACTTTGTATATTCTTTTTCCTTTTTTACTTAAAAATATTAGAAAATATTAGGGACAAGGGAGAGTTCTGATGATTCTAGTTGACTGAATTAAGTCCTATAATCTCGATCAATTTCGGTATAATAGATGATGGTTGAAATAATCATTTGTTAAATGTTTTACAATGTGGATTGGACTTGAAATGATGTAATGGAATATCTTCAGTGTTTTTGAATAAATAAATAAATAATTAAAAAAAAACAAAACAAAAAAAACAAAACAAAAGATCGATCTTTGTGGGAATTAAAGGACGTAAATTTAGTTTAGATACAGCGTTGCACAACCGCGCAATTCGTCCGTTAAAATAACGCAGTGTCGAATTGCAAAATAGCGCCTGGTCATTAAGGGGGGCAAATCCTTCCAGTCCCAGTGGTTAATGACACCCCCCAGACCGGTTTGCAGTGCGAACTGTCAAATGGTGCAGGAATCGAATCACATAGGTGTGGACACCCATGCGTACCGATTCCAGTGCAGACCAAAAAAAGGGTCCTGCGCCATTTTGATGCGATTTCAGCCATACAGTTTGGCTAAATTTTGCATAGCATAGACATCGCATGTGATCTGCACAGGAATGCAGTGCGAATTACAAGCGATGCCTGACATTGCAATAGTGCGAACCCGGCCTTAGAGCGCACATTCCCAATACATGCCCAGTATCCCCCATGACACCAGGGATATTGAGCTGAGTGCGGTCTTACATTTAATTGCTTTTACCCTTTCCAGGAACATTTTCTGACACCTCTAGACTGATCCGGTAAAAAGGTAGTAAACTGCAAAAAAAGAAAACCAAAAAATCTTCTCCTTGCAAGATAAGAGCATAATGTGCTAGTATACATTGCATACTAGCACATTATTAAAGGCCTACCTGAAAAGGAAGCCCTCCAGCAGTTCATTGACACAGCTTCCATCTTCACCTAGTCTTCCTTCCAGGTTCACGGGTTGCAGGTGTTTGGCCTAGCCCCAGTGACGCCAATCCCCTGGCACGGCTCCCTCAATGGACAGCACACCGTCCATCGAGAGCGCAGTGCGCATGGGTTGGTGACCTCACCCGGGCTGCTAAAGTAAATATCTCCTAAACTGTGCAAGTTTAGGAGTTATGTAGCAGCTTCCTAGGTAGGTGTTAGTGAGAGAGTATAGTTTTTGGCTCTGTCTGCCTATCAGACGAGCAGCAGGCAAATCTATATTGCTTTCTGCCTACCAGAGAGCAGGATCTGTGAGTGAGGTCTGCTCAGTGTGCGATTCATCTGGTCTAGGGAGTATTTCACACTGGGCCAATAGGTGTATGTATGAATGTATGTATGTATATCACCACAACAAAAACAAATTAATTTTCTCTCAAATTCAGGATATTAAAAAGTCTAATACAATTTTATATATATTCAACTTTTTAATTTGATTTTGAGAGAAAATTAATTTGCCGGCTATTATCGCCACCTTTAGCGCAACAAAGGCTGGACAAGGGGTCCAGAGGTGCGGGGGGGGGCTGTGTAATGTAACGGGGTCCAGAGGTGGGGGCTGTGTAATGTAAAGGGGTTCAGGAGTGCAGGGGGGTTGTGTAATGTAAAGGGGTCGAGAGGTGCAGGAGGGGGGCTGTGTAATGTAAAGGGGTCCAGAGGTACAGGGGGCTGTGTAATGTAAAGGGGTCCAGAGGTGCAGGGGGCTGTGTAATGTAAAGGGGTCCAGAGGTGCAGGGGGCTGTGTAATGTAAAGGGGTCCAGAGGTGCAGGGGGGCTGTGTAATGTAAAGGGGTCCAGAGGTGCAGGGGGGGCTGTGTAATGTAAAGGGGTCCAGAGGTACAGGGGGCTGTGTAATGTAAAGGGGTCCAGAGGTGCAGGGGGCTGTGTAATGTAAAGGGGTCCAGAGGTGCAGGGGGGCTGTGTAATGTAAAGGGGTCCAGAGGTGCAGGGGGGACTGTGTAATGTAAAGGGGTCCAGAGGTGCAGAGGGGTGGGCTTTGTAATGTAAAGGGGTCCAGAGGTGCAGAGGGGTGGGCTGTGTAATGTAAAGGGGTCCAGAGGTGCAGGAGGGGGGGGGGCTGTGTAATGTAAAGGGGTCCAGAGGTGCAGGAGGGGGGGGGGCTGTGTAATGTAAAGGGGTCCAGAGGTGCAGGAGGGGGGGGGGCTGTGTAATGTAAAGGGGTCCAGAGGTGCAGGAGGGGGGGGCTGTGTAATGTAAAGGGGTCCAGAGGTGCAGGAGGGGTGGGCTGTGTAATGTAAAGGGGTCCAGAGGTGCAGAGGGGGGGGGGCTGTGTAATGTAAAGGGGTCCAGAGGTGCAGAGGGGTGGGCTGTGTAATGTAAAGAGGTGCAGGGGGGACTGTGTAATGTAAAGGGGTCCAGAGGGGTGGGCTGTGTAATGTTAATTAGCAGATGAATGTGACCCTTCATGCATTCATATACATTGAATCCGGCCCTTAAGTGGAAAAAGGTTGCTGACCCCTGACCTATACTTTTTAAAACTTTTTTGCGTGAAGCTTGTCATCCAAAAGGAGGGGGGGGGGGGCGTGTCCCCTATCAAAACACAATTAGGGGAGATCACTGTACTAACATCGCATAGTACAGTGGCTCCAAACTGAGTGGTCAGTGTTTTTTTTTTTTTTTTTTTTTTCGTCATTCTGCTGGGTTGGAAAAAATATGGTAGTGTGTACCGGGCTTTTACTTTGGCGAGATTTCCTCCTTTTATTTATCCCCCCCCTTTGTTTCCCTGTGATCTTGTATTCAGTGTAGGCCAGCTTTTTTCCTGTATCACTCCCAGGATCAGACAAAAGGGAATATTTACAGTTTCAGACCAGAGTTGTCTTCTAATCATGGCAATCAAAAGATACTTTGTCCTTTTTTAGGATTGCTTCCTTTTGCAAACATAATTAATGCGTGAAGTAAAGGTGTTTTGTCTGCGGAGTGTCTGGATCAAAGGTCATTGTGTGTTGGAGCTGCAGATTTACAAAGGATTTGGTAAAGAATCTGTAAAATGCTGTGTATTCTTTAACCATTTGTAAAGGAAGAATTTCTAGAGTCAGGGAGCTCTCTATATCATTCTCTAGAGACACTCGTTGTCTTTCTGTATAGTCAGTGATTGTGGGGAGTGGTAGGGAGTTGTGTACTTTTCACACATTTGGACAATGTAAATCGCACAGTGCTGTGATCTGTAGCTGGAGGTATGCTCGGTATTTGTTTTGAGGAGCAGCGTTCCCTGCACAGGAATGTACAGGCAATGGGTGTATAGAGGGAACGATAAGTCCCACAATTGTTCCTGAGTTTGAAAAACATATTTGCTGCAAGGCCTCCTAGTATTAAGTGTAGCACAGACGCCGTGAGGCCTTGTACACAGGTGCTGAGATGGGGCACTGTGGACGTTTTCCCTGACTCCATAGTTGGTTTACTGAGCTCGGTAAAACGTATTCCCTATTCTTTTGTCCTTCACTCTGGTAGCTGACAGATTTCAGGGCGGACTACAAAGCCATGGACTACTTTTGCTTCCACCAGCAAAGGTGTCCCTCTGATGGGAACGTTTTTCATGTATGTTCTCCAAAACAAAGTGTAATATACAGCTCAAAGAAAATAAGGAACACTTAGAAAACGCATCAGCTCTCAATGGGGGAAATATAATGCTGGATTATCTATACTGGTATGGGCTGGGTTATGTGTTAGGATCTATACTGGTATGGGCTGGGTAATGCGTTACCATCTATACTGGTATGGACTGGGTAATGTTACCATCTATACTGGTATGGACTGGGTAATGTGTTAGCATCTATACTGGTATGGACTGGGTAATGTTAGGATCTGTACTGGTATGGACTGGGTAATGTGTTAGGATCTATACTGGTATGGACTGGGTAATGTTAGGATCTGTACTGGTATGGGCTGGGTAATGTGTTAGGATCTGTACTGGTATGGGCTGGGTAATGTGTTAGGATCTATACTGGTATGGACTGGGTAATGTGTTAGGATCTATACTGGTATGGGCTGGGTAATGTGTTAGGATCTGTACTGGTATGGGCTGGGTAATGTTACCATCTATACTGGTATGGGCTGGGTAATGTTACCATCTATACTGGTATGGACTGGGTAATGCGTTACCATCTATACTGGTATGGACTGGGTAATGCGTTACCATCTATACTGGTATGGACTGGGTAATGCGTTACCATCTATACTGGTATGGACTGGGTAATGCGTTACCATCTATACTGGTATGGACTGGGTAATGCGTTACCATCTATACTGGTATGGACTGGGTAATGCGTTACCATCTATACTGGTATGGACTGGGTAATGTGTTAGCATCTATACTGGTATGGACTGGGTAATGTTAGGATCTATACTGGTATGGACTGGGTAATGTGTTAGGATCTATACTGGTATGGGCTGGGTAATGTGTTAGGATCTATACTGGTATGGACTGGGTAATGTTAGGATCTATACTGGTATGGGCTGGGTAATGTGTTAGGATCTATACTGGTATGGGCTGGGTAATGTGTTAGGATCTATACTGGTATGGGCTGGGTAATGTTAGGATCTATACTGATATGGACTGGGTAATGTTAGGATCTATACTGGTATGGACTGGGTAATGTTACCATCTATACTGGTATGGACTGGGTAATGTGTTAGCATCTATACTGGTATGGACTGGGTAATGTTAGGATCTGTACTGGTATGGACTGGGTAATGTGTTAGGATCTATACTGGTATGGACTGGGTAATGTTAGGATCTGTACTGGTATGGGCTGGGTAATGTGTTAGGATCTGTACTGGTATGGGCTGGGTAATGTGTTAGGATCTATACTGGTATGGACTGGGTAATGTGTTAGGATCTATACTGGTATGGGCTGGGTAATGTGTTAGGATCTGTACTGGTATGGGCTGGGTAATGTTACCATCTATACTGGTATGGGCTGGGTAATGTTACCATCTATACTGGTATGGACTGGGTAATGCGTTACCATCTATACTGGTATGGACTGGGTAATGCGTTACCATCTATACTGGTATGGACTGGGTAATGCGTTACCATCTATACTGGTATGGACTGGGTAATGCGTTACCATCTATACTGGTATGGACTGGGTAATGCGTTACCATCTATACTGGTATGGACTGGGTAATGCGTTACCATCTATACTGGTATGGACTGGGTAATGTGTTAGCATCTATACTGGTATGGACTGGGTAATGTTAGGATCTATACTGGTATGGACTGGGTAATGTGTTAGGATCTATACTGGTATGGGCTGGGTAATGTGTTAGGATCTATACTGGTATGGACTGGGTAATGTTAGGATCTATACTGGTATGGGCTGGGTAATGTGTTAGGATCTATACTGGTATGGGCTGGGTAATGTGTTAGGATCTATACTGGTATGGGCTGGGTAATGTTAGGATCTATACTGATATGGACTGGGTAATGTTAGGATCTATACTGGTATGGACTGGGTAATGTTAGGATCTATACTGGTATGGATTGGGAATGTGTTAGGATCTATACTGGTATGGACTGGGTAATGTTAGGATCTATACTGGTATGGACTGGGTAATGGTAGAATCTATACTGGTATGGATTGGGAAATGTTAGGATCTATACTGGTATGGACTGGGTAATGTGCTTGGATCTATACTGGTATGGACTGGGTAATGTGCTTGGATCTATACTGGTATGGACTGGGTAATGTGTTAGGATCTATACTGGTATGGACTGGGTAATGTGCTGGGATCTATACTGGTATGGACTGGGTAATGTGCTGGGATCTATACTGGTATGGACTGGGTAATGTGGTGGGATCTATACTCGTTTGGACTGGGTAATGTGTTAGGATCTATACTGGTATGGACTGGGTAATGTGGTGGGATCTATACTGGTTTGGACTGGGTAATGTGTTAGGATCTATACTGGTATGGACTGGGTAATGTGCTTGGATCTATACTGGTATGGACTGGGTAATGTGTTAGGATCTGTACTGGTATGGACTGGGTAATGTGCTGGGATCTATACTGGTATGGACTGGGTAATGTGCTGGGATCTATACTGGTATGGACTGGGTAATGTGGTGGGATCTATACTGGTTTGGACTTGTATTTTTTAAAAAACATTGGCTACTTGGGATTTGCCCAGCCCAAAGTTAAGCTGCATTTTAATGCAGACCCTTCACCCTCACCATTTTTTTTGCATAAAAATACAGCAAGGCCCCCGGCTGTGTGCTCACATGCAGATGTGTGAGGTAATAATATCATAGGAGGCTGCAATAAAAATACAGCAAGGCCCCCGGCTGTGTGCTCATATGCAGGGGATGTGTGAGGTAATAATATCCTAGGAGGCTGCAGGTGGGCCAAGGGGATGACACCCTCACCTAGATGAGTAAGTGGAAGTGAATACAACCAAAAAAAGTACTTTCTTCCCAGGAAAAAGAAATGCGATTGGATTAGGCTGGGGGAAGAAGGTCCAACACCAGGAGCTTAATGGCATTTTCAGCATATGTAATGTAGTCATACCTTTTATGCCTAATAAATGTGTTCTACATTCTTTTTTTTTTTTTTCTTTGTAGCCGAGCCAAACCTCCACGGAGGCACGCTCCCAAGAAGCCGTCTAACCCCGTGCAGAAAGATCCAGTTGGTGTAAGTTGCAATTTTGTTTTTGTATTTATCCCTCCCCCACAGCATTCATCAGCGTTTGTATTCATCCAGTCGTTTTATTTCTGAACAGAATTTTTAGATATTTTTTTATTTGCTTCTCTGATAATGAATGTTGTGTACTCTGGTCTCTGCATTGTGCTGACTTTGTTCTTGTACAAATTTTCTTCCTCAGGTTTACTGTAGGGTGCGCCCACTGAGTCCACCTGACCAGGAGTGCTGCATTGAAGTGATCAATGAGACCACCGTGCAACTGCACCAACCAGATGGCTGTAAAGTCAACAGGAATGGGGAATACAAAGAGGTGAGGACCTTTCTGCTGATTCTTAAATGTTTTCTTTAAAAGTTAACTATTGGTTTGAGGAGAAAATATCTTTTCAGAGCTCCAGTGATACATAAGTCAGAGAAGTAATCGTCCCTCTTCTTCCCCTGCCTGCTGTGTTCAGAAGGGAGTTTGAGAGAATCTAAAAGAAGTTGGCTTCTACAATGTTGTCTTTAAAGTGATTATAAAGTCAAAATTTTTTTTCCCATGTTATACTTCCCTCTGTGCAGTTGGTTTTGTACAGAGCAGCCCAGATCCTCTTCTCGGGTCCCTCGTCGCTGCTCCTAGCCCCTCTCTCCTGTCAGGTGCCCCCACAGCAAGCAGCTTGCTTTGGGGGACCCCAAGCCAAACTGCAGCTTGGTGTTCTCTCTCCCTCCTAACTGACTTTGCCAGCCGCAGGAGCCAGTGGCGCTGCCACGGTGTTTAACCAATCAGGAGGGGGAGTCCGGGACGGCCGAGGGACTGGTGGACATCACTGGACAGAGAATGCATTAAGATAAAATGCCTTCTGCCTTTACAATTCCTTTAACTGATAAATCGGCACCCTATATGAAAGTGTTACTAAAGTAAATGTTTGTTTTATTTTTTTTAATGAAAATAACAAACCGGTTATACTCCCCTGTAATCTGTGTAATGGAATTGCAGGTAGCAGCCCTGATCCTCCTATTCTCAGGTTCCTCTGCGGCGGTCTTTCTTCCTCTTTTTCTTTAGTGTGTCCCCGTAGCAAGACATTTTTCTATAGGGGCAGGCTGAGCTCCATACAGACAGCGGGGCTAATGGGCCATACACACTATACAATTGTCTTTAGATTTTTTCCTTTAGATTTACCAAAACCATATGAGGTCAAATCTAAACGCTTTTAATTTGTATGCAATCAGGCAGGCCCTTGCACTACATAGTTGAAGGTAAATCTAAAGGAAATCTGACAACAAAAGCTGTATAGTGTATCCTGCTTTAGCCACTCCCCCACTTCTCACTGCGTTTGATTGACAGCAGCAGATGCCAGTGGCTTGTGCTGCTTGGACAGCCTTGCACAGCGTTGGATCTATTCTCCCCTCTTTCCCTTCACACAAGGGGGGGGCAGAGTAATGGAAAGTTTTTGCAAGGAATCATGATTCCGGTTGAAGAGTCCCCGGCTTTAAGGATCCGGCTGACCAGAAGGCAGAGGCTGTGGCACGCACTGTACACTCTGGCTGGTTCGGCAATGAGGCCGGTATTCACCATTGCCCTGGTGTCGCAAACTGACCGAGTGGGCTAAGCTCCTACACCGTGACCTGGAGGGGGAACCGCTATTCCCCCCCCCCCCCGGCCAAATTTGTGTACCAGCTAGGCCAGGGGCTGCAGTTTATCTGTGATGTGGTGTCTCTTTGGATGCGGCTCCCCTAATGGCTCGCCTGTGTTTTGGCCGTGGTCCTTCTGTGTGTTTTTTTGGCTCAAGTGCTGGTCTGCGGATCAGACTTCAAAAATTTGCTGCGCTACAGGGGATCGCGGTACTGGGCTACGTGGACAGTCTCCCTCTGCTCTGGTGGAGAACCTGTAGATCACGATACGAACTCTGCGGGAGTTCAGCTGGATTCTGAATTTTCAGAAGTCTGCTCTGGTGCTGTCCACAAAGCTGGATTATCTGGGCCGGACTCTGGACTTGGCCTTAGCCAGAGTGCTCCTTCCTATGGACAAATGCCAAAAATTGCAGGCTGCAATTCGCCTCCTGCTGTCCAACAAATGGTCATCCCTCCAGACTTGCATGCAGGTGCTGTGACTGATGGTGTCTACCTTTTTGAGGCAGTTCAATTTGCACAGTTCCATACGGAGGTCCCTGCAAAGGGAAATTCTGACCAAATGGGACAAGACTCTGCATTCTCTGGACAATCAGATTCGGCTGAGTCAGGGCATGAAGGAGTCCAGGAAATGGGGGCTTTGTTCTCCGGCGCTTCGGCTGGGAAATTCCGTCCTCCCCTTGTATTGGACAGTGGTCACCACAGATGCCAGCCTGTCCGACTGGGGAGGCATCCTTGGCAAGCATTCTGCTCAGGGGGGTCTGGATGCTAAGAGGAAGACTACCGATCAATGTCCGGGAACTCCGAGCGATCAGACGGTTTCTGGATCATCTTCAGGGTTGTCCAGTGCACATTCAATCAGACAATGCCACGGCTGTGGCTTATGTCGATCACCAAGGGGGCACAAGAAGTGTCCTGATGGCTCTGCAGGTAGCCGGCATTCTAAGGTGTGCAGAACGGTTCATTCCAGCCCTCTCTGCCGTACACGTTCCCGGGGTGGAAAATTGGCAGGCAGATTACCTCAGTTAGCAAGTGATGGACCACGGGGAGTGGTCCCTTCGTCCGGAGGTGTTTAATCAGCTGTGTCTCCGGTGGGGCACCTCTGAGGTGGATCTGTTGCAGTCCCGACTTAACAAAAAGGTGCAGAGGTTTGTGGCTCCATCAGGGGATCCTCTGGCGGATGCCACAGACGTGTTGGTGACCCCAGTGGTTGAAGTGTCGTCTGTCGCCTTCCCCCCTCAAGATTCTGCCAAGACTTCTACATGGGATAGAGGCAGAAGGGATTCCGGTCATCGTAGTGGCTGCAGACTGGCTTCGCTGGGCTTGGTACGTTGATCTGGTGTGGCTGGTTGCCAAAGTTCTTTGGCAGCTTCCTCTCAGGGACGATCTGCTATCCCAAGGACCGATCTTCCATCCTATTTTAGTCGCTGGCTTTGACTGCTTGGTTGTTGAACACCAGGTGCTGAAGGATAGGGTTTCCCAGTCGGTGATTGCTACACTGTTGAACGCTAGGAAATCTACCTCCTAGGAAGATCTAACATCGTATGTGGAAGACGTACATTGCGTGGTGTGAGTCTCTCAAGGTTCATCCTCGCCTTCTCGGTAGCTCGGATCTTGGCTTTCCACAAGGGTTGAACAGAAATTGGCCTTGAGTAACATCAAGGGCCAGGTGTCTGCTTTTGGCGGTCTTGTTCCAACAACCTTTGGCCACACTCCATGGTGCGTACCTTCTTCTTTTTTTGCTCCAGTTTTTTGATTGTGCTCCTGTTGCCTTGGGTGCTAATGTTTTAGCCTTTTTTTTTTTTTGTTCCCACCCCTCATGTTTAGCACTGCTTTGGGACACCCCAATGGTTATGAATATCAGGAGCTGTGTCCATCAATGAACAAAAGAGAAAATACAATTTTTGACTTGCTGTAAAATCCATTTCTCTGATGTTCATTGACGGACCCAGTACCTATAGCAGAGAGAGGGAGTATACCCCCAGGGACTGCTCTTGGGTGTAGCCAGATTTCTTTTCAGCCTAGTGTCCTACTCCTGTAGGGAGCAGTATAACCCAATGGTTATGAATATCAGTTGTCCATCAATGAACATCAGAGAAATAGATTTTACGGTAAGTCAAAAATCCTATTTTTGTCTTTTTAATATAATGTATATTTTTAATTACAAAAAGGTCGTAACCAAATGATAGCTTTATGATGAAAGAATTGCGCATTTGATCATGTGCTGTGCACAGTCAGATTAGATTAGGGAGATTAACTACATGTTCTTTTTTTATAGACTCAATACTCATTTAAACAAGTTTTTGGAACGCAGATGACCCAAAAAGATCTGTTTGATGTTGTTGCTAAGCCCTTAGTGGAAGACCTTATTCGTGGTAAAAATGGTATGTTGTTTTGGGTTCATTTCCGCCCTTAAGTCTGATGTAGGCTTGTATGTTTACTTTAAATGATCTGGTTTGTTTTACAGGTCTTCTCTTTACATACGGTGTAACGGGAAGCGGAAAGACTTATACGATGACTGGATCTCCTGGGCAAGGAGGACTATTGCCGCGCTGTCTCAGCATGATATTTAACAGCATTAGCAGGTTTCAGGCCAAGAAATATGTAAGTCTCCGATGTTGGTCTCAAGGCATTTACTGTATACTGTATTATTCTTGGCTATCAAGACAAGGTATTTTCATGGCATGTATTTTATTTGCTAAAACAGACCTTGACTTATTAACATAAAGCTCTTAGACACTGATGCTCCATTCCTTTGCCACCCCAGTAAAAAAAAAATTGAAAGTATTGCTTCTACACTAGAAGACTCTGAATACAGCGTCGTCCCGGGATTTCTTTCATTTATTGACTGACACAGTTCCTGATCCTTCTTAACCATTGGGTTATACTGCCCCCTACAGGAGTAGGACACTAGGAAGGAAAAGGCTTGGCTGCGCTTCTGGGCAGTCCCAGGGGGGTATACACCCACACTCAGCTATAAGCACTCAGTTTTTGTTTTTTTTTTCTGCCTTGTCAGGAGTAAGGACCTAGTTCCTTGCTGGGATTTCTGGTACCCTGCCTGCACATCCAAGTTACGGCGGGTGGCATCCTTTTTAAGGAGGCTAATTACTATTATGCGGGCCTCTATGGAGGGGCTCAGGACATCCCCAGTTGGTGGTCACTCGCTCGGCAGCTCTCCCCTGATTGTTACATCAGATTCTGAAATTTTCATCTGCCGCGGACACGAGTTATCCTGCTGGGTCACCCTCAGTGCTCACATATCAAGGATGACTCCTGCTCCTTTTTAGGCGCGCATGAAAAGGTGCTGGTGGATGCACGGTCAGTGTGTCAGTGCATGAGATTTTAAAATTGCAGGTGGCGGCTGATGCTGCATCGGAGGCCCTGGTCCCTTTCGGCACCCACAGGCCCTCCAAAGTAGCGAAGGTGTGTTCCCCCTTTCCGCTTGCTTTGACAACATTGTCACAAAACAGTGGGATTGTCCAAAACGCAGTGGTTCCTAGGGATACAGCAAGGCAAAAATGCTTATGAGGATTAACTGCTAAAAAGGTGGACGGTCCCAGTAGCGGACTCGTCAATTTCCAGGTTGAATAAAGCTACCTTCATTCCGGTTGAGGAGTCCCTTGCTTTTACAGATCCAGCTGATTGTCCCCGCCGTATGTTAGCTGTGGCTGGTTCAGCACTTAGGCCAGTATTTACTATTGCTCTGGTGTCGCAAACTCTGACCGAGTGGGCTAACCTTCTACGACGGGACCTGGAGGGGAAACCGCTTCCCTCTGTCTTGGAGAGCTAGCGGATCAATTGATCCAGGGGCTACAGTTTCTGTGATGCCTCTTTGAATGCGACTCCTTTGATTTCTAGGCTGTCTGTATCAGCGGTGGTCCTTCAGCGTATTTTTTGGCTGAAATGCTGGTCTGTGGACCAGGCTTCTAAGAAGGCCTTATCTGATCTCCCCCTTGTAGGGGGATCGTCTGTTTGGAGCTTCCTTTGATAACATTGTTAGGGGTCTCACGGGGGGGGGGGGGGGGAGAGAGTACTCTTCTTCCTCTGGCTACCAAGGGCAAGAAGCCCCATCGTAGATGTGGGCCATTCTCCTTTGGTCATGAGAGTTTTTTTCGCCCCTCAGGGTCTCAAGACAAGGGGTCAAAAGTCGGGGCCTGCACCCGAGGTTCCAAGAGGACCTGGTCTGGCAAGCCACAAGCGGGCTCTTCTTGGCCTGCGGGCAAGGCTGCCTCTGCATGACGGGGCGCCCTCAACCGTATCTGGGGTGGGGGGATGTCTTTGCTGGCTTTCAGATCCATGGACCTCCCTGGTACAGGACGAGTGGGTCCACAAAGTTGTTCAGTCTTATCCTCCGGAAAGGTTCTTCCCTTACAACCTGCACTTGTCCCCAGGAGACTTACAGGTCTCTTTGGGGCAGTGCAAGATTTATTCCTTCTTTTGGAACATATTTTAGTTTTTTCCAAAGACCTTTGGCCAAACACTCCCTGGAGCGTACCTTTCTCCAGGGTGTCCAACATTTTGGTTCCTTCAATGCGTGCTCTGTTGCCACCCGGGGATCTTAATTTTGGTGCTTTCAGCTCTACTGAAGCCTCCCTTTGAAAATATTCGGGAGCTTTTCCTGCTTTTGCTGTCCCAGAAGGTGGCCTTTTTCGGTAGCTTCGCCTCTGTGCGCAGGGTGTTGGAACTGGTGGCGTTATCCTGTCCATCTTATCTGATGATTCACAAGGATAAGGTGGTGCTTTGCGCCTGCCCATCATTGCTTCTTATGGCGGTCTCTGACTTTCATTTGACTAAAGACATTGTTGCCTTCCTTGTGTCCCAGGCCTAAACATCCAAAGGAAATTGCCTTGCATGCCTTGGATGTGGTCCGGGCAATTGGAGTGTACCTGGCAGCTGCAGAGTTTTTTAGGAAGTCAGTCTCTATTTGTGCTCACGGATGGACCTTTAAAAAGGGTTGGCCGCTTCTGCTGCGACCATTTCCAGATGGATCAGACAGACATTGATTCAGGCCTATTCAGTCAAGGGTCAGGTTCCTCCTTTCCCTGTCAAGGCGCATTCTATTAGGGCGCTCAGTGCCTCCTGGGCTTTCCGTCAATCATGCGTCAGTGCCACAGGTTTGCAAGACGGCCACTTGAACGTCTGTGCACACTTTTACAAGTGGATGTGTTGGCATCTGCAAATGCTGCTTTTGGCCGCAAGGTTTTGCAGGCTGCTGTTTAGAGGGCCTGGTCCTCTTTGAGGGTGTTTTTTTTTTTTATTTTATTTTTTTCTTCAGATGAGCTCCAGTTTATGGTTGAGCTCCATGTTACCTGGTTGGCTATCGTTGGCCTTGGCAATTTTTTTTTTTCTACTTTTTCCTACCCCTCCTGTTTAACACTGCTTTGGGACGTCCCAATGGTTAAGAATCAGGAGTTGTCTGTCAATGAACGAAGGCGAAAATAGAATTTTTAACTTACCGTAAAATACATTTTTCTGATGTTCATTGATGGACACCACACCCATCCCTCCTGTGGAGTTGACTTTCTTCAGACACTAACAAAACTGCATGCCTATAGCTGAGTGGGTTTATACCCTCTGGGACTGCCCATAAGCGTAGTCAAGCTTTTTCTTCCTAGTGTCCTACTCCAGTAGGGGGCAGTGTAACCCAATGGTTAAGAATCAGGAGCTGTATCGAACCTCATCAGAGAAATTGATTTTACGGTGAGTCAAAAATCCCATTTTTTACTTTATGCTATAAAATTCTTCCAATAAAAAAAAGTAAAATCAAATTTCTTCATAAATGTTGGCCAGTATGTATTATGCTACATGGTTTTTGGTAAAACAAAATCCCAATAAGCGTAAATTGATTGGTTTACACCGTTATAGCTAGGGCTGAAACTATTATTTTCCTAATCGATTAGTTGGCCGATTTATGGTTTTCGATCATATAACAGGCTTTAAAAAGCGTGGTGTAGAATCAGTCAATATGTACAGTTTGCCTTTTTTCTAAAAAAAAAAAAAAAAAAAATTATTTTTAAATATAAATGCCATCTATATGGTTAGGGAGCAAAATTTCTAATCCACTCTGAGAAGAACAGACAGAAGAGAGATGCTGTAATATAGTATGAGGTTGAATCTAGTAAATATCAGACTCGGATCAAATTTTTTATTTAATAGAAGAAAAAAAGACTGTTTTGCAGATTTTCAGACAGAACTGTAATATATTGTGTATGACAGACTCCCTTGTCATAGGCAGGTGGCTTGATAAAAGCGGTCACTAAGGCCCCTTCCACAGGCGGACCGCTTAGATCCGCCTGTCCGTTTTTTTTTTTTTTTGCGGGTCTGAACGGTCTCCCCCCCCCCCCCCCCCCCATGCATCCCTATGGGGCATCGGATGTCAGCGGAGACATGTCCGCTGACATCCGAGCCGTCAAATCTGGACGGATGGAAACCCTATTTTCCGATGGTCCGTTCCCATCCGATTTCCCCTATAGAGATGCATGGGGAACTGACAGCTGTGTCTCCGCACACAGCCCGTAGACACAGCTGTCATCCTCCTGCTCAGCGGGGGATCGGCGGATCGATCCCCCGCTGAGAAAAGCGGAGTCCGGCCAACGGACTCAGTGTGTGAAATAGCCCTTATGCTGGCCATACTAAAACGTCTCCTTCAAAAAAAGTGTTTTTAAGAACATTTTGTTCAAATTTGTAATCATTAGTGTGGTCAAATCGATGCTCGTTTTCAACCACAGTGGCAGGAAAATTGGAGCAGGATGGAAAACTTCTTGGTCAAAAGAATTTTCAGGCAGTGAATGTGGTTTTTGTTCAGAAATTACATTCATTTTAAAACTGAATGTTAAAAGCAAGTGAAATTTTCAAACGACATTCTTTCTTTCAGCAAATGTGCAAAGGTTTTTCAGTTGAATATTCTTGTCTGAAAATCCATACATGTATGGTCAGAATATTGTCCGAAAATCCATACATGTATGGTCAGAATATTGTCCGAAAATCCATACATGTATGGTCAGCATAAGGCTGGGTTCCCACCTATGCAGTTTGCTTTTGATCCGTTAATGCAGTGCTTTTTGCTGTGCGTTTAGATAATGCGTTTTTTGAACATGCGTTTGTGCTGCAATTTGAGTTTTACATTTTATACTTTTTTTTTGACCAATTTGTTGTTGGGCAGATTAAAAATGCAAATTTTGGCAAAAACACACTACATGATTTTCTGCAGCTTCTCCATTGAAGTCTATTAAACCAAAAAAGCAGTTTTTGCATTGAACAAAGTCTTTGACCCTTTCCATTATGCAGCGGCTGAAAAAAAGCATAAATGTGAATGTGTCCCATGGGAAACCCATGTTAAACGAACTGTAGTGCGTTTCTGTAAAAAGCACCAAAAAACGCATAGGTGTGATCCAGGTCTAAGACGTTTAGTAGCAGCAGCATGCTTTTTTATTTCCTGTCATAATGGGGTTAAAAAAATATGGAGGGGGTTAGGGAGAATATAAATCTTTTATATTAAAGTAGTACTAAAAGCTGAGACTACTTTTTTTCATGGATATAATCATTTTAAACATAATGCACAATACTGGTAAGTGTTTACTTTAACCACTTAAGCCCCGGAGGATTTTCCTGCTAAAAGACCAGATTCGGCACTGCGTGACTTTAACGGACAATTGCGCGGTCGTGCGACGCTGTACCTAAACGAATTTGACGTCTTTTTTTTCCCACAAACAGAGCTTTCTTTTGGTGGTATTTGATCACCCGTGCGATTTTTACTTTTTGCGCTATAAACAAAAAAAGAGCGTACATTTTGCAAAAACAACAATATTTTTCACATTTTTTTATATGAAATTCTCCCAAAAAAATGGAAAAATCAAAATTTTAACATTTTTGGCCAATTTGTTTTATCCTACCTATGTTTGGTAAAAAAAATCGCAAAAAGCGTATTTTGGTTGGTTTGCGCAAAAGTTATCGCGTTTACTAACAAAGGGAAAGATTTTTGTCATTTTTGTTGTTTTTTTTTTTTAACGCGTAATGGCGGCGATCTGCGATTTTTTTTTTTTTTTTTTTTTTTTTTTTTGCGGTACTGCGACATTGCGGCGGACAGATAGGACCCTTGACTGACATTTTTGACACTTTTGGGGTTACCAGTGACATTTCTACAGTAATCAGTGCTATACATATGCACTGTTACTGTAAAAATACACTGGCAGTGAAGGGGTTAACTTTATTTGGGAGGGAGGGGCTGTGTGTGTCCCTAGGGGCGTGATTCTTACTGTGATTGGCTGTGGCTCTAGCTGTAAGGACACTGATCAACGGATCTACATACTAGATCCGTATGATCAGTGTCTTTACAGCGAGGAGAATGACAGGCAGCTTGTTTACACAAGCTGCCTGACATTCTCCCTCTCCCCCGACGATCGCCGAGTGGCCGGCGGACATCGGGTCCGCTGGTCACACGCGCGGGGGGGTCCGTGACCGCGCCTCCGCGGACGCGCGCGCTCGATCCCCAGACCCTCCCAGGCTAGTGACGTTAATTAACGTCACTCTGCCTGGCAGGGGCTGACCGCCACAGTAAATCTACTTGCGGCGGTCGGCAAGCGGTTAAATGTAATTGTAATGCCTTCTGTTACTCCAGTCGATCAGCCTCCACCTTCTCTGGGTTCATATGCTGATCTTCTCTGCATGGTCTTTAGGCTACGTTCACATCTTGGCGTTGCTATTACAGGCATTTTTATGGACGTTTTTACAGGTGTTTTTTGTGCAGGTGTTTTTAGATTGAATAGAGACCAATGGAAAACGCCTGTAATCTGCCCAAAAAGAAGCTCATGTACTTTTTTGAGCGTTGGGAGTTTTGCTCACAGCGTCAAAACGCTCAGATGTGAACAGGGGCCATTGAAATGAATAGGATTTGTCTTGTTGGGCGTTTTGAGAGCTGATCCTAGAGCAGAAAAACTCCTACATGTGAATGGAGCCTTAAAGTGATTTATTTCTTTAACAAACCTCATTTCACTTCCCTGCTCTGTGTAATGGTTTTGCACAGAGCAGCTCTGATCCGACGCTTCTGGCTCCTCCTGCCTTCAGAGTGCCCCAATAGCAAGCTGCAAAGGATAGTATAGAGTTCCCCTAAAGCAAGGTAAACAAAACTTCTGCCTTTTAGAACCACTCACTTCCTGCCCAGGACTACATGTCCCATGAGGCATCGCTCCTCACATTCACAAGTTCTCAGGCACTTACTGACATGTATGGAAGGTGTACTGAGCGGAGTTGTCAACTATTTTCATAATCGATTAGTTGTCAATCGATTTCGTCATTTCGGCCCTAGTTATAGCGTCTACAAACTATGGGATATATTTACGGAATTATTTTGTGTGTATGTATATAATGTTTGTGTGTGTGTGTAATGGTGGCAATCAGGGACTTATAGGGGAACTGCGCTTTCGCGGTGGACACTGACACTTTTGTGGGAACCAGTGACATGAATACAGTGATCAGTGCTAAAAATACAAGGTTACTGTACTAATGGCACTGACTGGGAAGGGGGTTAAATGTCTAGGGCGATCAAAGGGTTAACTGTGTGCCTAGCCAGTGTTTACAGAGTGCTGCTTTCACTAAGGGAAGTAATATATATATGTGTGTGTGTGTGTGTGTGTGTGTGTGTAAATGTATGATTCTGCACAGGAGAGCCGCCCTGTAGCATTTAAATCTGCAATGGGGCGTACGTTAGGTGGTAAAATCCCCTCTTTTTGTGTTTTCAGACCTTTAAGACTGATGATAAAAATGGCATTGAAATTCAGAATGAGGTGGATGCATTATTGGAGCGGCAGAGGAGAGAGGCTCAGACACAGGTAGCCACCAGGACTCCTATGAGGTATGTAGATGGGCTTGTCTGTAATTTTTTTGGTTTTTTTCTCTATTTATTTCTTTTCTTTTGTTTTTATGAAGTTTTACATTATGTACATATGTCTTGCAGGCAGAGAATGGAACCTGAATTTGCAGACATGATTAACATTGAAGATAGCTGCCAGGTGGAAGATGTAGATGAAGATAGTGTATATAGTGTGTTTGTTTCTTACATTGAAATCTACAATAATTACATATATGATCTTTTGGAAGAGGTGCCTATAGATCCCATCAGACCAAAGTAAGCTAAATGCTTGAGTGTAAAGACTAAACTGCTTAATTTAATATCCAAAGCCATGTGTTAAGTGGCATCTTAAGTGTTTTTTTTTTTTTTTTTCCACTTTTTAAAACTTATTTTATTTTCTCCTTTTTTTTTTTTTTTTTTTCTTTTTTTTTTTGTTTCCAGTCTGTAAATGTTTTTTGTTCTGCTTTTTGTTTTTTTGTGTGTTTGACAGTTGCTTTCTTTTCTCCTTCTGTTCAATGAGTTGAGTTGGAATTCCATTCCATGAGCCGTGTGCTTTTATATGCATGTTGCAGTTTTTGAAGTGATATAAAATAAAGATTGTAACTTTTTACTATTCCTTTGTTAGATGGAACACGCCGGGAAAGAATGCAGAGTTTATGTATGTTTATATTACATAGCTTTTGCCTTGTTGCCCAGCTGTCTGCCTGATTCCCTAGTTATGTAGACAAAGCTTATCGTCCATCATCCTCTTCATCCATCCATTGTTCTCTT
Organism: Pelophylax lessonae; assembly: GCF_965119305.1. Taxonomy (NCBI): domain Eukaryota; kingdom Metazoa; phylum Chordata; class Amphibia; order Anura; family Ranidae; genus Pelophylax; species Pelophylax lessonae. The sequence goes on along the minus strand of NC_138771.1, from coordinate 13,658,998 downwards.
GTCATGTGTCTAATCTATACATTTGCATGATTTGCATGCTCTCCTATTTTGCTAATGTACGCTTTTGTAGCTATATGTATGCCCTTGTTCCTCCAACAACCACCAACCTGAACTACCGTTATTTATTTCAGACCCCCACAGTCTAAGATCTTGCGGGAAGACCAGAACCATAACATGTATGTTGCTGGGTGCACAGAAGTTGAAGTTAAAACTACAGAGGAGGCGTTCGATGTGTTCTGGAAAGGTGAGATTTGTAGTCCAGGGATGTTGTGCTAAAATTGTTTTATCCATGGGATAATACTGTGTGTGTATATATGTGTGTAATGTATGTGTGTGTGTAATGTATGTGTGTGTGTATATGTGTGTATGTATATATGTATATGTATATGTATGTATATATATATATATATATATATATATATATATATATATATATATTATAGTGTGTGTATATATTCTGACTCACACTTAGTTACTAAACCCAGCACCCTGCATTCACTATATCTGGTCTCCCACAGAACATGGAAATGTGCAATTATTTTAGTAAATATAAACTGCTAAATACCTTTTCTCATCAGCAGTATATAGCAGTTATGTGACTTCTATCAGTGTCTGGTTAAAGCTTGTAGGAGTTTTCATTCTCTCCCTGTCCGATAAGGCTGCATGACCCCTGACCCTCTGGACAGTGCTGATCGCATGCACTCTCCTAAGGAAAAAAAAAAACTATCAATACACACCAAACTGGGCATGTGCAGCTTGGCTTCTGTTCTGCCAGGAGACGGATTGGGGATAGTGGAAGAAGGGGGGGGAGACAGGATCAAACAGCCTTTTTACACAAATGCAGAGGATTAACCCCTTTTGGCTCCACAGTGCGTATAACAAGAATGCTTTACAGTATATACAGACTGATTTTACTGTTGGGGGTTTAGTAATACTTTAAGCAGTCCATCTGTTATGCAGCTTTGTTTCCTTCTACCATGGGTGGAAGGAAAGAAAATTGCTCAATTTTCCCCATTAACACATTCAATGTTGAGGGAATCCTTCCCGCAGTGCTATTGTGTTCTGCCAGTGGGGAGCCTTCCCTGCCGGGACAACACAATGGTTCGTGTTGCCTGCTTATAACCTGTGACAGTAAATGTTGAGAAAAAAAAACGCGACAGGCTAGTTGTACTCAAGTTTATGCCATACTGTAGGGAAAAACTCAGATCCGGTGATTTGGAAAACAAGAGGTATTCGTTTATTTACATGCGCATGGAGATATATACAGAGTTCAGTCAAAGCAGCCTGTCTCGTGCATAAAAATCTACCCAGGCAATAGGGTTTGCACTTTTTATAGTGATGATTATTTGAGGTATAGGTGTGTTCTGGGCTGATCTAAAGTGTAATAGCATATTTCATCCAATCAATGTCCACTCCTTCATCTGGTAGAATAACGGTTAATTCAACTGTCCCATCCTTTAGCTGTAATCTCTCCGGTCAGAGATGGTTCTGAAAATTGGTCTTGGAATGTAGCATCCTGCTTCGTTATCTTTCAAGGTTTTTTGCTGTAGGAATAGAGAGACACAAACTCTCCTTTCATGCATGCGAGGGGGATGGCGGCCTCTATCACTAGAAATAAGTACATCATAAAGCATCACTCTAACTACTGTGATATATATAAAATATTATATATAAAAATGGTGAAACCAAAGAAACTGCGCAAAAGATTAAATAACTAAAAGGGCTAAACAGCCCCGTGAAGAAGCACAAAAAATATAAATCTTTGAGGAATTTCTTCCCCATTGTGAGCTGCAAACAAAAAGCTAAAGTGCTGTGACAATTTTAAAAAAGTGAAATATTGCGCTTCACATGTGTCATACATCAAAGTGCTTGTGCAAATATAAATATATATAATGATGTGGATAAATGGGATTAAAAAAGTCTAAATAATAGCTTAATATCAAAGTATAAAGTCCATAAACGGCAACAATGAATCAATAAAAGTCCATGAAGCAGTAACAATAATAAATATGATAAAAGCAAAGACTTGATAGTGGTGTTAAAAGCCTCCACCTCCACACTTCCACCCAGTGTTCAAGCAAGGTACTTCTTACCAGAAGTATATGACCCCTTGATTATAGGGGGTTACATAGTCATTTGGATCCAATCTATGAACGATCCTCAGCTCCAATTTCCATAGTCCTATGGTGAGCTCTCAAAGACCAGGATCTACTAGGATGAAGGACTGAACATTTGTATATGATACACAGCATAGATTTTAAGCCTTTCTTGGATAGGCCAAAGTTCTGAGGCATATTGCACATTGCAACTTTTTTACAAGTGTAAAAAGTTTTGTCATGTGACACGCATCTCTTCTTCCCGATAGTGGAGGGTGGGGTACAGGACACTGAGCAGACACAAAGTATACCTATATTCCATAGGCTTCTGGTAAGAAGTACCTTGCTTGAACACTGGGTGGAAGTGTGGAGGCTTTTAACACCACTATCAAGTCTTTGCTTTTATCATATTTATTATTGTTACTGCTTCATGGACTTTTATTGATATATAAAATATTAACCTCTATCTAAATTTCTAGGTTCACACATATATAGATCTATATAGATATATATATATATATATATATAGATAAATATAGATATGTATAGATATCTACGGCTACATTTAGTGAAAGATTCCTGACTCAGCCAATTCTTCCAACACATACATGGGTTGAAAGTCCGCCAGTCGATGCTAAGCCAGCCACATTTTAATCCATGCATGACCCTTCTGTCTGTCACTAAAATCTTGTTTTGTTCGTTTTTTTTTTTTTTTGATTCCTCGAAGGGCAAAAGAGAAGGAGAATTGCAAACACACAACTGAATCGCGAGTCCAGCCGCTCCCACAGTGTTTTCATTATCAAGTTGGCACAAGCCCCACTTGATGCGGATGGGGATAATGTGCTGCAGGTAATTACTATGTCACAGGACCCTCTCTGGGTCGGTTCACACCTTGCCCGCACAGAAACACACTGAGTGTTCCTGTGCAATTCACATGCTGTTCTGTGCGGTGAGATTTTAGGACCATTTGTTTTGAATTGCCTGAAATTGCACCATACCAAAAGTAGTGCATGTGCTACTTTTAGAAACGCACTGCAACCGGATCGCATGATACTTTTGTAGCCAGGCTGCAAGATGCTATGAAAACCAATATTAAGGACTGATACAAGAGGTGAGGGCTATACGGTGGAGTCCATAAAGTCCAAATGACAGGCTTTAAATTGTAGGAGATGCTCTTAGTGGCTGCTGGCTCATGAAGAGCTAGAAGGGACTCTGGAGAAGATACAAGGAGGGAAGAGCAGTGCCATCTAAGTGGCAGCAGTTAAATAAAATAACCATTTATTGGATAAAAGTAGAGCAACTTAAGATAAGTGGTGTAGCGCTTTGTATAAACAATCATCTGCTGTCTTCCGGGATAGCTATGCTGTTGGCAAGTGTATAGCCAGTGTCCTTGGTGGCGCTGATGGTTCCCAGCGCTTCTGTCAACTCCGGTACGCTGAGCTGGCGGATACCGGTGTCACCTGCATGGCGTGCGTTTACAGCATGTGTACTCCTTCAGGCCATACAGGGGGCCATCTGTGTGGGCAAGTGGTGGGGGTGGACCGCAAACGTGTCGCCTCCACAGATACCATGACGGCATACTGATCCTGGAACACAGCGAATGATTTTGTTTATACCAAGTGCTACACCACTGTTATCTTGTGAAATTGCTCTTTTATCCAATAAATGGTTATTTCTCTTTCGTTCATTGACGGACATAGTTTTTCTGGTATCAGATCAAAAGCTATCAGCGCAAACCAAAATATAACACAAAACTAATGTGTGTGAATATAGTGTGAAAAAATATATCCTCAAGTGTGTAAATGCTAATCCGGCAGCAAACACCAATCGTGTTCACAAATCACAAACCATACAAATAATACAAAAATGTGCTGCGCCAGAAATCACACAAATAAAAACAGTGATAATATGTGATAATGATAGATGAAAAATATTATGTGCCTTATGAACTGTTTTTCATCTATTATCACATATTATCACTGTTTTTATTTGTGTGATTTCTGGCGCAGCACATTTTTGTATTATAGCTTTTGATCTCCATAACAGTTGGGTTATACTGCCCCCTACAGGAGTAGGGCACTAGGCAGAAAGTCTGGCTATGCCCATGGGCAGTCCCAGGGGGGTATAGTCCCTCTCTGCTATAGGCACTCGTTTTTTTTTTTTGTTTTTTCTGCCTGGTCAGGAGTAAGGACCTAGTTCCTTGCTGGGATCTTTGGTCCTGTCAATTTTTTTTTTCTTTTTAGATAGAATTCTTTTTTTCTCCTGGTTTTTTTCCTGTGAGATCTACAATCAACAGCCGGACTGGGCAAGGGGCTAAATAATCTAGATCCAGTGGTCACCCCAGTCTGGCCAGCGAGGGTACGCAGACCTAAGCTCCATGCTAGATCGGCCACGACATAGCCCCATTCGATGGGGGGTGGCCTGCAAGTTAAATGCCTCGTATACAACCGGGTCTCAGCCCGAGTCGCAGCATTCCTCCTGGCCGACAGCCCCCCATTTTAATGGAGAGGGGTTCTATCTGGAGGGGTGCCCGCCTTGTTCGTTTTATGGTGTGTAGCGGTTCACCCCCCCGGGGGAAGGTTTTGGGGTGGATGCGGGTTCCTGTCAGGCACCCTCCCCTCTTTTTCATCTGTCGCCCATCCTACCCCCCCCCCAATATGTTGGGGCTGTTTGGGTGGTCTGGTCCACCTCCTGGGGTGGGGGCGGGGTGCCATGCTTGCGATTGGGGGCGGTGCGCGGCCGGCAACCTGACGATCGACTGTGCTGGGTGGGTTGTACATTATGGGGGCTCCTGCAAGGGCCCCCTGTCCTGCCTGGGTCTGTCCTTGAGGCCTGGGTCCCTTGTAACCCTCATGGTACCGCCATTTTGTTGTAGCCTGTTTCTATGCACTGCGGCCATGTTTATGTAGTCCAGTGGCAATTTTGTGGTGGTTTACCATTGAAAATAGTGGCGGCGGCCATGACAGTGGAGCCCTGTTGGCGGCGATTTCAGTGGTCGAAGCCCCTCCTCATCCCCTGGTGCTGACTCCTGGATCCTTTGACTTCCTGATCGCTGCGGGTGGAGTGCAGATTATCCTGGTGGCTGCAGGTGTCTGTTTCTGCTGCTTGGCGAGTCTGTGGGGGTCTCTTCCCCTCTGCTCAGGATCGCTTGGCGCTTGTGTCTGGCGACCGGATATTGGTTCCATTGTGTCGCCTTCCCTGTGTCCCAGACCTAAACATCCAAAGGAAATTGCCTTGCATGCCTTGGATGTGGTCCGGGCAATTAGGGTGTACTTGGCTACGAGGTCTTTCAGGAAGTCAAGACTCTTTCTTTGTGCTCATGGATGGGCCTCGTAAAGGGTTGTCCGCCTCCTCTACAACAATTTCCAGATAGATCAGACCAACCATGATTCAGGCCTTTTCCATCAAGGGTCAGGTTCCTCCTTTCCCTGTCAAGGCGCACTCTACCCGGGCTCTTAGTGCCTCCTGGGCTTTCTGTCCTCAGGCATCAGTGACTCAGGTTTACAAGGCGCCCACTTGGTCGTCGGTGCACTCTTTCACAAAGTTTTATAAAGTGGCTGTGTTGGCATCTGCAGATGCTTCTCTTGGCCGCAAGGTTTTTCAGGCTGCTGGTGAGAAAGAACCTGATCCTCTTTGAGGGTGTATTTGTTTTTTTTTCAGGTGGCCTCCAGTTTTGGTTGAGCTCCTGTTGCCTGGTTGGCCACTGTTTAGCCAGGGGAATCTTTTTTGCTGTTCCCAACCCTCATGTTTAACACTGCTTTGGGACGTCGCAACGGTTATGAAGATCTGGAGCTGTGTCCGTCAATGAACGAAAGAAAATGGGATTTTTGACTTACCGTAACATCTATTTCTCTGATCATTGATGGACACCACACCCACCCCTCTGACACTGCTTGTAACTAAACAGTGCCTATAGCAGAGGGGGAGGCTACCCATGGGCGTAGCCAGACTTTTTTTATTTTATTTTTTTCTTTCTAGTGTCCTACTCCTATAGGGGGCAGTATAACCCAATGGTTCTGAAGATCTGAAGCTGCGTTCGTCAATGAACAGCATAGAAATGGATTTTACTAGAAGTCAAAATTTTTTGCTTGTGTGTACATGTAGCTTGTTTGAAATACGTTTGACAGTAGGTGTTTTGCATGACAGATCCACAATAGTTAAGCAATGTTTCCCTCTTAGTTATCATGAGCAATGATGAGCAGTCTGCTGGTTTATTATCTGTTCTTTGTGATCGTCATATTGACTTCTTGTTTTGTTGTTTGTGCAGGAAAAAGAGCAGGTTACAGTGAGTCAGCTTTCTCTTGTAGACTTGGCTGGAAGTGAAAGAACAAACCGCACAAAGGCAGAGGGAAACAGACTGCGTGAAGCAGGTAAAGTCTAAGCATCTGGAGCATTAAACTGAACCGGACAGTCATTCTAAACATTAGGGAGGTAGTAAACTTCCTTCTCTTGCTTTTACCTACTGTATAGTAAAGCTTATAATAAGGCTTACCTAATAAGTAGTGTAAATATCTCCTAAGCGGGCACTATTTAGGAGATATTTACATTGCATGCAGCCAGTGACCTCACTGGCGCATGTGCTCTGAAGGAACAGCCGCCTGCGCTGTAAACGGCGGCTCCCACGTGTGATGGAGTGACGTCATCACGGCTCCGGCAAATCAGAGCCAGAGTCCGCAAGACAGGTGAAGATGGAGGCGCCTACAGCGCTGATTTCTCGGCATGGGGGGGGGGGCTTCGCATTTCAGGTAAGTTTAACATGATGTGTTAGTATGCGATATGGCTTTACCCAGTAGGCCCCCCCCCCAAAAAAAATTAATTAGTGGTTTACAAGCGCTTAAATATATATATATATATATATATATATATATATATATATATATATATATATATATATATATATATATATATATCCAGTCTAAGAATAGGCTCCACAAGATGGAGTTTATTGTACATCTTTGCTTCCACTTTGCTTTTACTAAGGGCTTGATTTCCCGGGCTTGTGCAATTTTACTCTCAAATCAGCAGTTTGGTTGTCATTTAGGGCATTAAACTGAACAGGTTGGGTGTGTCTTTTTTTGGGGGGGTTTTGGGTTTTTTTTTTTCTTAATGCATTCTATGAATTTAGATTAAAAAATATCTTCTGTGAACCATCGATGTTGCACAAGAGGCTCGGCTGTCCAGGAATCTCCCTCATTGGCTGAGACAGCAGGTGCCATTGGCTCCAGTTGCTGTCAATCAGTCAGTGAGCCAATGAGGGGAGGCAGAGCCCGGGCTCAATTTCTGAATGGACACAGAGCTGGGGCTCGGCTGGCAAGGGACCCGAGAAGGAGGATCTGAGCTGCTCTGTGCAAAACCACTGCACAGAGCCAGGTAAGTATAACATGTTTGTTATTTTTAAACCAAGAAAGACTTTAGGATCACTTTAATGGAAGTCAGATCCCCTAAGGCGATGTTTAAACGGCACTAACCTTCTGAGGGTTCCATGTTAACCACTTGCCAACCGCGCGCTGTAGCCGTCCTCTCAGAACCATGCCCCGCCTCTGTAGCCTGCCCCTGGTGTGATCTGTGTTCTTTGGACACAGCTGATCACAGATCTGGGTAAAGGGCCACTCACAGCAGCCCTTTACCATGTGATCAGCTGTTGTCCTAATCGCAGCTGATCACATAAACACACTTTCCGGTTATCTGCATTCTGTTAGGTCCCTTTCACACACTCCGTCCGTCGGACGGAGTCTGTTTTTTCTCAGTGGGGGATCGATCTGCCGATCCCCCGCTGAGCAGGAGGGTGACAGCTGTTCTCCGCACTATGTGCGGAGACACAGCTGTCAGTTCCCCAATGCCTCTCTATGGAGAAAATCTGATGGGAACGGACCGTTAGTCCGTTCTCATCCGATCCGCTGGACGGATGGATAATGGGGTTTCCATCCATCCATATTTGATGGATCGGATGTCAACGGACATGTCTCCGCTGACATCCGATGCCCCATAGGGATGCATTGGGGAACCGTTCAGATCCGCCAAACAAACGGACAGGCGGATCTGAACAGACGGTCCGCCTGTGTGAAAGGGCCCTTAGTCGGTAACCAGCAAGTGTGAAAGGGGACATCCACACTGATAACCAGGGCACTGATCATCCATGTCCTGATTTATCAATGCCGCCTTAGTGCAGATCAGTGAAGGAAAAAAAATTACCTGTTTGCAACATTTTATAAAACAAAACCAGGAAACATATTTTTTTTTTTTTTAACTTGTTTGTTTACTTAGCAAAAAATAAAAACGCAGTGGTGAATAAATACCACCACAAGAAAGCTCTGTGTAAAATAAATAAATGAATAAACAAAATATAAACTTTATGTGGGTAGCGCTGCATTACTGCGCAATTGTCATTGTGCGACAGCGATAAAGGCTGAAAATTGGCCTGGACAGAAGGGGGTGAAAGTACCCGATAGGCAAGTGGATAAGAAAGAGGCAATGAACTGAATCTGAATACCCAGAAGCCATTGTGATTAATTTTAATTCTCTTACAGGCAACATTAACCAGTCACTTATGACTTTACGAACGTGTATAGAAATTCTGCGAGAAAACCAGATGTGTGGAACAAACAAGGTAATTGCCTAATAACGCCATGAGTTTTCATATAACATGTATAATGTATTGTGGACCGTGTTAAAGTAGAACCTCGACCATGCATTTTTACCACCCCCCAGCCACAAGTGTAAGTGTGGCCTTTATGATGTGACTATACTCACTGCAGTAGTTCAAGTGTTTTATTTATTGCACACGTATTTATTTTGGAGATTACCTCAAAGGAGTGGGGATAGTGCATTACATTAGTAGTTCAAGTGATTTATTTATTGCACATGTGTTTATTTGTGAGATTACCTCAAAGGAGGGGGGATAGTGCATCACATTTGGTTATGGATCTTGCCATGTTCCAAAAACTGAAGTTTTGGTGGGAGGCTGGCGCAACGTTAACAACCAAAATATTACATGCTTTAGTTGATTTATAATCACCTTTTAATTTCCCCAGATGGTGCCCTACCGAGACTCCAAGTTAACACACCTGTTCAAAAACTATTTTGATGGAGAAGGGAAAGTTCGAATGATAGTGTGTGTAAATCCCAAGGCAGATGATCATGAGGAGAGCCTAGTAAGTTGGAGGTTTGGCTAATTTTGACCTTTGAAGACTCATTTGTTAGCGAGTTTTTTAACCTCGGTTTTGTTTTACAGCAAGTTATGCGGTTTGCTGAGATGACTCAGGAAGTAGAAGTTGCCAGACCTGTTGACAAACCAATTTGCGGGCTTACTCCTGGGCGCCGCTATAGGAACCAGGCATTTAAGGATGAGCTTAGTCGTAGGCTGGAGGATCGTGGAGGTCCTGTAAATGGAGGCAAGTGGGGGGGAATAAACACCTTCTATATGGGTTAATTCAATATTCTAATACAATTAGTATTGATGTGTGTGGCAAGTAGGCAGCTCTGAGCCCTTAAGGGTATCCAGGATAATAACGGCCATGTTACTAGTGGCCAACATCACTACTCTTCGTTGCCATCTATGTTCTACGTGTGGTGCTGCTGTCTTAGGGAATCCGATCTCATTTAATTCTTGTGATCTCTTCCAGAATTCGATGATCAGGCAGTAATTGAGATGCTCATTCAAAGCTTTCCTCCTATTCCATCCTGTGAGCTGCTGGATGTCAATGATGATCAGACTCTACCGCAAATTATCGAGGCCCTGGAGAAACGACGCAGAATCCGTCAGATGATGGCTGAAGAGTTTAACAAGAACGGTGAGTTGTAATTCAGGCTTCTGCCATTGTTGAAAGTTTTGTCCATGTTCATAATTCCATCTTCTTTTTTTTTTTTTTTTTTTTTTTCTTAGACAATAAGCAGCTTATTGCTGTATAATGCTGGTTTTGCTGTAAACCTATGCATGGATGTAGGCTTGAAATATTTATTTGCATCTTTTGACTTGTCTCCACAGTTGTCTCCTTCAGGGCTTTGCTGCAAGAGCTGAATGGGGTAGTGGCTGCAAAAGAGAACATTGCACAGGGTAGAATGTCTGAGAAGGAACGGGCAATAATGTCTCAAAAATCGGAGATAGAGCGGCTTGAGAAGAAAGTCAAAACATTGGAATACAAGGTATATTCTAGTGATCTAGAAGGAGAAATGTGAGTAATACTCACGTGATCGCGCCTAGGTTTTTGATAAATGTATAAACGTGAAAAGAGAGAAAAAAATTGAGCTGCTGGTCAAAAACAGTGGGTTGTGTGAAATGTGGTAAAAGGGAGACAGCGCTCAAAATTATATATATATATATATATATATATATATATAATTTTTTTATGATTATTATTCACGTATTTAAATATATAATTTTGAGCGCTGTCTCCCTTTTACCACATATTCTTATGATCGACAGATATTATTTTTTTGCTGATACCGATATTTTGGTCTTTTTTTTTTTTTTTTTTTTTTTTTTACAGGTTCTCTTGTGGAGGGATCTAAAAGACCCCCAAACCCCTCCTCTGCACTTAAAAGCATTAAAAACGCAAAATTTGGCTGTTTTGAATGCTGTCTTTTTTTTTTTTTTTTTTTTTTGTAGTTTGGCGCAGAGTACCCGGAAGTAACGTCATGACATCACTTCGGGTTTTTACATGTAGAGACCCGATCAGAGCTGAATGCAGCTTTGATCGTGTCTTTGGCGGCTGTGCAGGTAGGATGCCCGGGTCTCCCGGTGGGACGGGAGACCCAGGCGAGCCGTGGGGGGAGAGACCCGGGCGAGCCGTGGGGGGAGAGACGTCCCCTCCCGCTCCTTGTAATGACAGCCGAGCGGCTTCTCAGCCACATCGGTTGCCATTACAAGACAGCCGACCGTCGGCTATGGACGCCGGTACCGGGGTGATGCCTCTAGCTGCAGGCATCACTCCAATACAGCAATTTCCCGAAATATCGGTAACCTCAGGGCCCGATTCCGATGTATATCTGGCAAAGTGCAGATCGGCCCTCGATGTAGATCAGCTTTGCCGATCATCGGTCGATTCCTAGTGTGTCAATTAAAAAAAAAATGTAAAAAAAGGCTGTAATTTTTTTATTATTACACGAATGTACTAGAAATTAACTCCTTTTAAAGTGCAACTTACCCTCGGAAAATACTTTTTAGTCCTTTCAACCCCAGTTCCCCTCTGCTACATGGGACTGGTTTTTTGTTTTCTTATAAAACAAAAAAAAAAGCAGGACTGAGCCCCCCCAATGTACATCACTTGCCTAGGCATATGATGTGCATAGTGCTCGCTGTGGCCCCTGTGGTATGCACGTTATAGGGCATAGCACTTCATTCAGATAGGAGGGGGCAGTCTATTGCCACATCATTGATGGGGGGACTGAGAGGTGGTAGAAGAAAAGATTTCAGTTGGGCATGGCTGGATCCTCTAGGTCGGGGAGTATCTGAAATGTACACAACTAACCACGGGGGAGGGGGGGGGGGGGGGGGGGAGTAGGTACTCTTGAATGATTATAGGAAATCATAGCAAGTTTTCAATGTACCTTAAACAGGCTGACCTGACCAGCAGGCCTTGTGCTTGGAAGGCTTATGACTTTGCTACTAATGTTAGTCAGTAAAGTTATTGCCCTGAGCTTCTTTATATAAAAATGATTCTAGTTTTGTAGTGAAGATCACAAAATACTGATCATGTTCCTTTTTTCTTGCTGCCTTGCAGATCGATATTCTGGAAAAGACAACCACAATCTATGAGGAAGAAAAGCGCACATTGCAACAAGATCTGGAGTCCCAGAGCCAAAAGCTGCAGCGGCAACTCTCTGACAAGAGACGATTGGAGGCTCGGATTAATGGCATGGTAGTCGAGAATGCTGTGAAGTGGGAGAAAGAATGTGTAAGTGATTGCGGGATTGGGAACACCCATACGTCTATTACATGGTTCAGAATTGGATAACCTATACCAGATTTCAAGAACTATCACATAGAATCTGTTGCACTGGTATATACAATGAGATTACTGTCCAGAAGCTCAGTGACTGCATACACTAAAGTGAGGTTCCATGCCACCTGTTGTGTCTCTCGCAATAGTTCTCTGGTGCAAAATGATCATGCAGGTCAAGATCAAGCTCATTTTAAAGTTATTGAGCTTTGTTTTATTTTAATATTGAAATACCCGAACATGTTATACTTCCCTGCTCTGTGTAATGTTTTGCACAGAGCAGCCACGATCCTCCTCTTCTCGGGGCCAGCGCTTATAGCTGCTCTCTTGCTATGGGGGCACGTGTGTGTGTGTGTGTGTCTGTGCTCACATAAGCCACGCAGAGCCTGGCCTTGCCCCCTGCTCCCTTGTCACTGGCTGTGATTGACAGCAGCGAGTGCCAGTGGCTCCTGCTGATATCTGAGCCATTGAGAAGGGAGAGAGCCTCTGCTTTTGTGCAAACCTCTGGATCTAAATAGGTCTCAGGTATGTATTTAAAGGGGGCTGCGGGGGTAGCTGCATGCAGAAGGTTTTCTACCTTACTTCATAACATGATGCAAGGTTAAAAAAACACCTACCTTTACAACTACTTTAATTGCAATTTTTTTTCCTCTTGTGCCTGGAATTGGTCTTTACCCATTTGATCACTGGAAGATTTAAGCCCCCCCCCCCTCCTGACCAGTCCATTTTCTGCTAAGGGGCACTGCATTACTTTGACAATTGCGCTGTCATGCAACGCTTAACCCCAAATAAAATTTATTGGATAGGTTTTATAGCAGATATATATATATATATATATATATATATATATATATATATATATATATATATATATATATATATATATATATATATATATATATATATATATATATATATATATATATATATGAGAGAAATGCACAGGGGATTGGTGGTACTTGATCCCCTGTGCATTTCTCTCTATATATATATATATATATATATATATATATATATATATATATATATATAATCTGCTATAAAACCTATCCAATAAATTTTTTTAAAAAAAATCAATTTCTTCATAGGCTAATGTGCATTCTGCTACATGTTTCAGCCCAGTGTTTTTGGACAGTGTGGGAGGTGCTTGTACTAGGGGAAGACATAGAGCCTTGTCTCTACTTTGCAGAGACACGGGATCCATGCCTTCTATACTGACAGAACAGCGATCTGCCTTGTTTACATAGGCAGACCACCGTTCTGCCTCTGTACCTGAATGATCGGCGTGTGCCGTCCGACATCGTGTCCACGGTACTCCCAGATCAGCTGCCACTGTGTATAATCCCAGTGGGAGCAGGCTGCTGACGGCGCACATGCGCGCCCCCTACCCGGAAGTGTGGTATCAAATACTAGTTACGTGATCCTGCACCGCAGTGCCACCTTGCCGCTGTATATATGTTTATATGGTTGGAAAGTGCTTAAGCAATGTTGTCCACTTTATGAAAATGTGATGTATGCTTCCGTAAAGCTTTAGCTGGATTGTAACAAAGACTTCTTTGTATCTATTTCTAAGCATCAGTGGTTCTTTTCTGGTTTGGTTCTAAGATTTTGTTTCATTCCAGGAACGACGTGTGGCAGCCAAGCAGATTGAGATGCAGAACAAGCTGTGGGTTAAAGATGAGAAACTAAAGCAGCTGAAAGCTATTGTAACAGAATCTAAAGTCGAACGGCCAGAAAGACCAGCCCGCGAGAAGGACCGGGAGCGAGAACCGAAGGTTCCCACCAGATCTATCTCCCCATCACCTGTTCCTGTATGTGTCACGTGGGTTATAAGGTGTTCTTTGGTGAAGGGGTTATATAGGCACATAGGTGGTGGGTTGCTGAGTATTCACTCTCCTGGGTGGGTTACAGGAGGTGTCTGATTGTATCTCTTATGTAGGTTTGATCTTTCTCATGTTGCACAATTCTAATATTGGTGTGGCTTTCTTGTACACAAGACAAAGATTGGGTTTTTGTTGTTCCAAAGCTGATTGTAAATGGCCAGCACAACTTCCATCAGACTATCCAGCTGTATACAAAATTCCAAACAGCAGGCATGTAAATATGACCTGAATGTAAAGGTAATGTGTTTGTTCCCGTATAGTTGATAAAACAGTTTGCTTCAGCAACTGACAATTTGCTTATAAGGAGGATTGTTAGGGCTGGTTAACACCAGCCGCAGAGAGCAGCGGCTGCTTTGCAGTGTGAGCTGACTGGACTCGGCGCAATGAAGTGTTGAGCTCAGTAGATTGCACTTCTTAGATTTTTTTTTTTTTTACAAATTTTATTGACGTGTCACAAAGACATCTCATACAATTGTCAGCGGTGCGGTGTGAGGCAGTGGTTTGCCCGCATGTAGTACTTTTTTTTTTTGTTTTTCCCAGTACATCATGCCCGCACACCAACGCAGTTCAGTGGTTTGACCCGGCCACGTAGGAGACCAAGCATTATGCTTCATCCATGCGGTGGCACTGTACTGGTATAGCTGCCCAACAGTCCTACCTCATCTGGTATGAACCAGCTTTTAGACTCCATTCACACTACCGCGACTTGTCAGGCGACTTGTCAGCCTGACAAGTCGTGGTCCATGCAGTGCTACAGGACCCGTTCTAATAGGAGCGACACAAGTCGCCTTACTTAGAAAAAGGGTCCTGTACTACTTCGGAGCGACTTGCATAGACGTTCATTTTATGAAGTCTGTGCAAGTCGCGCCGAAGTCTGTGCACGCGACTTCACAGGTCGCCCCCGAAGTCGTGGCGCTTCAGTGTGAACCGGCACTTTGAAGTTCCAGCCTGTATTTACAAAAAATAAACAAAAATAAAATAGTCAACCGCTACAAATACTGTAGCTTCTGACTTTTAATATAAGGACACTTACCTGTCCAGGTATCCCACGGTGTCAGCACCCCTAGCTGATCCATCCATTGGCTTCAGGTTCAGGCACCGACATCCTTACTAAGGGAAACAGGAAGTGAAGCCTTGTGGCTTCACAGCCTGTTTCCTACTGTGCATGTCGTGCTGCACTTTTTGTATGGTACTGCTGTCTTCTGGGACCTGTGTGTGTGTGTGTCTCCTAGAAGGCAGCGGGGGGAAGGAGGAGGGCCCTTTTAATGACGTAGATCACTGTGGCGACCTAACATGGAAGTGGGAGCATGTACCTGTTTTGACAGGTATCTGCTCCCCACCTGGAAAGGTGCCAAACGTTAGACCAGAGGGGGGGTGTGGAAGCAGATAAGCGGAGCTTCCACCTTTTTCGGTGGAACTCTGCTTTAAGGCTTAGGCTCCTTTCACACACAGACTCCGTTGGACGGAGTCTGTTTTTCTCAGCGGGGGATCGAGCCGCCGATCCCCCGCTGAGCAGCAGGAGGACAGCTGTGTCTCCGTGCTGTGTGTGGAGACACAGCTGTCAGTTCCCCATGCATCTCTATAGGGGAAATCTGATGGGAACGGACCGTCAGTCCGTTCTCATCCGATGCCATCTGATCTGCTGGACGGATGGAAAATAGGGTTTCCATCCATCCAGATTTGACGGATTGGGTCGGATGTCAGCGGACATGTCTCCACTGACATCCGATGCCCCATAGGAATGCATGGGGGGACCGTTCAGATCCGCCAAAAAAACAGACAGGCGGATCTGAACGGTCCGCCTGTGTGAAAGGGGCCTTATGCACAAGTGCGTCACACTTCCGCCAATCTGAAAAGTGATCCACACTCAGATTGATTTCCATAGGTGTTTGACTGGCGGTGAGGAGGCGATAGGCCGCCTCCTCACTCCTGATTGAACCTTTTATTTGTTGTACTACCTCTGGCAATGGTGTGCATTGCACTTGGTTGCAGTACAGTTCTGGCGCGGTCCCATTCAGTAGCGCCACCCGCCGAAAGACATGCTGTTTACGTTTTGTCACAGCATGTGTACAGCTATGAGCAGCTGTACCTTTTAGCATGTGACTAGAAGAGATCTGGACAGCTGCACATCGATGCTATCACATATATTGGAATGAATTAAAATCCATACAACAGAGGTACAGGAACAACAAACTGACGCATTTCACACCTTCACTGGTGATTAGTCATAGGGTAGTTAATGGTGCGGTCACTAGCACCACCTGCTGAAAGACATGCTGTTTGTTTTGTCATAGCATATGTACAGCCATTAGCAGCTGTATTTTTAGTGTTCGGGGGGGAGGGGGGGAGTAAAACTGCAGCTCAACCGCCTGGTTTACTGCCTCCTCGACTTCGTGTGAACAAGCATTTAGTTAGCGATTAAAACTGTACTTTAAAATACTGGATCATCAGTCATAAAAGTTGCTTTAATTTTTAGTTGTTTACCTTATATCTTTGGTTTCTTTAGCTTCCTGCTACCCCTGTATCCCAAGTTCCACACAGCCAGCTCAACCCTACTTGGCACAGGCGGTCAAACTCCTGCAGCAACCTTTCAGTGGCCTCCTGCGTTTCACTGTGGGAGCAGAAAACGCCACAGCACTACTCCGAGAGCAGGACAGGACCCACCCTCAGGAGGCGGGAGCTAGCAGCAGAAGCTAGGAATTATAATACACCTGAGACAAGAACAGGTTATGCAGCCATCATACAGGCAGAGGAGCAGACTCCCAGGGTTAGTGAGCTTCTGTGGTACAATCGTACCTAAAACAAGGCATTTCCAGCAGCTGCTCTGGCAAATGCCAAAATCTTTACAGTTGATAAATTCTTTGACAAAATTTCAGCTAATCTGGCTATGATGCTGCTGCTTCTATGTTTCTCTTTCATTCATTGACGGACACAGCTTCTGATCTTCTTAACCATTGGGTTATTCTGCCCCCCTACAGGAGTAGGACACTAGGCAGAAAAAGTCTGGCTATGCCTATGGGGCAGTCCCAGGGGGTATACTCCCTCTCCCTGCTATAGGTACTCGGGTTTTTTTTTTTTTCTGCCTAGTCAGGAGTAATGACTTAGTTCCTTGCTGGAATCTCTGGTCCAGGCGTTTTTGGATAGAATTTTTTTCCCTCTGATTTATTTATTTTTTTCTCTCCTCTGAGATTGGCAGTTAATTGTAGGACTGGGTGACGGGCTGGATAATCTAGATCCAGTGGCCACCCCAGTGTGGCCAGCGAGCGCACGCAGACCTCAGCTCTGCGCTAGGTCGGCTGCGACACCCCATCGGACGAGGGGCTGGCCTGCAAGTTAAACGCCTCGCGAAGTCGCATACGACCAGTTCTCGGCCCATGTCGTAGCGTTCCTCCTTGCCGACAGCCCCCACCCATTTTGATGGAGCAGAGGTTCTGTCTGGAGCAGTGTCAGTCTGGTTCCTGGTATGGTAAGTAACTGTCGTTTCCCCCCACCCCCCCCCCCCACTCTCCCTGGAGGGTTTTGGGGTGCATGTGGGCCCCTCTATGGGACGGTTGGACCCTTGGGTTTTCCTCCGTCATCAGTCTGGTGGGCCATCTCGTGCCCCCCCCCCCCCTTCACTGACGCTGGGTCTGTGGGGTGGCCTTTTTCACCACCTAGGGTGGGGGCAGGGTGCCGTGCTGGCCATGGGGGGGTCCTGCCAGAGCCCCCCCTTTCTGCCTGTGCTGTTTTGAAGCCTAGGGATCCCTCCTGGGAGTTTTGTGTTGCCATTTTCTTGTAGCCTGTGTGCTTAATGCACAGCAGCTATGTTTGTGTAGTCTGGCGGCCATTTTGCAGTGGTTTGCAATTGAAAATAGCAGAGGCCATGACAGTGGAGCCCTCTGGGCAGCGATTTAGGTGGTGGGAGCCCCTCATCCCCCTGCTGCTGACTTCTGGATCTCTTCATTTCCTGATTGCTTTTCGTGCAGTGCAGATTCTCCTTGTAGCTGCGGTGCCTGGTTTCTGTGGGGTGGGGAGTCTGGTGGGGTCCCCTCTCTACTGATCGATTGGTGCTCTGTGGCTGGCAACCGGGTGGGCTGCCAGAGCGGTGGGTTTTGTCCCTTAGCAGTGTTACACTTTTTTGTGGGGTCCCCCTGGTGACTCCTGGAGTCTTTGGAGCACATTTCCGCACCAGATCCCCTCTGAGGCTGCGGGGTCCCCTGGGTCCTCTCCATCCATCTATGCACTGACTGCAGTCCTGGAGTCCTTGGTGTCCGGGGTGGAGGTTGCTTTTGGGCGTCGGGCGGGCAAAAAGCACCCCCTACCTCATCTGTCTCATCAGATCCTGAATCTGATTCAGCGGACATGGGTCACCCTTCTGGGTCTGCGACCACGTGCCCTGAATCCTCAAATAGTGAGGAGGATTCCTCCACTTCTGCAACCGCATACGAAGAGGCGCTGGTTGTAGCTGTGTGTGAGACCTTGGAGGACGCAACTGAAGCTGCGTCCGGAGGTGCAGGTTCCCTTTGACGTTTACAGGTCATCCAGAGCAGAAAGTGTTCCCTTTCCTATTTTGACAGACTTGTCACTAAATAGTCGGGACGACCAAAGCGTCCCCTTGGGGTCCCGAAGCGATTTTGCTTGGCGATGCCCCTATGAGGAGTCCCTTAAGAAGTGGACTGTTCCACCAGTGGTGGACCCTCCGGTTTCCAGATTAAACAAGGCAACCATGATTTTGGTTGAAGAGTCCCTGGCCTTTAAGGACCCGGCTGACAGGAAGGTGGAGGCTGTGGCCTGCAATGTGTACACCCTGGCTGGTTCAACCCTGAGGCCGATATTCACCATTGCCCTGGAGTCTCAGACTCTGATCGAATGGGCTAGGCTTTCGTGCCGTGTCCTGGAGGGGGAGTAACTCCCCCTGCCTTTGCTGAGCTGGAAGACTAGCTGGTCCAGGCTACAGTTTTATCTGCAATGTCTCTTTGGATGCGGCTCCCCTAGTGGCTCGGCTGTTTCGACAGTGGTCCTTTGGCTTGTCTTTTGACTCAAATGCTGGTGTGTGGACCAGACTTCCCTTTCAAGGAGATTGCCTGTTTGGTGCTACTCTGGATGACATCATTAAAGGTCTCACAAGGGGGAAGAGTACCTTTCTCCTGCAGGCTACTAAGGACAAGAACCCTCTTAGACATTGGCCCTGCTTCTCGGCTCATACGTTTTTTTTTTTTTTTTTTGTCCTCCTGGAAGATCCAAGTGAACTTGGTATGTCAAGTCAAGAGCGGGCTTTTCTAAGACCCTCGAACAAGGCCCCTTCACCATGAGGGTGCGCCCTCACCTGTATCTGGGTTGGGGGCGTTCACTGGTTCCCCTCACCCGTGGACTCCCCTGGTACAAGTAAGTTTGGTCAACTAAGTAATTCGGTCCGGTTATAAGATTGAGTTTCGTTACCGTCCAGTAAGGTTCTTCCTTCCAACGTGGGACTGCCCTCGGTCTGCTTACAGACTTTTTGGACCTTTTTTCTTTAAAGGGTGATGGTCCCGACTTTTTCAGGGGTTTTATGCAAACCTGTTGGATTACCTCAGTCTGCAGGCGTTGGACCAAGAGGAGTGGTCCCTTCATCCGGAGGTTTCATCAGTTGTCTCCGGTGGGGCATCCCCGAGGTGGATCAATTGGCGTCCCGGCTCAACAGAAAGGTGCAGAGGTTTGTGGCTCTGTTACGGGATCCTCTGGCAGACACCACGGATGCGCTGGTGGCCCCGTGGGGTCAGGATCGTCTGATTTATCCCTTCTCTCATCCTTCTGCCAAGACTTCTATGCAGGATCAAGGCAGAATGGGGTTCCGGTCATCTCAGCGGCCCCAGACTGTCCTCGCCAGGCTTGGTACGCCGATCTGGTGCGGCTGATCTCCAACGTTCCTTGGAAGCTTCCTCTCAGGGAGGATCTGCTGTCCCAAGGACCAGTCTTCATCCTGCTTTACAGTCGCTGGCTTTGACAGCTTGTCTGTTGAACGTCAAGTGCTGATGGATAGAGGTTTGTCTGAGTCTGTGATTCTAATGCTGTTAAAAGCTAGGAAATCTATTTCTTTTTCTAGGAAGATCCACCATCGTACGTGGAAGACGTACACTGCACGTGGTGTGAGTCTTTGGGTTCATCCTTGCTCTTTTTCGGTGGCTCAGGTCTTGACCTTCCTTCAAAGGGGGGTTAAGCAGAAACTGGCCTTGAGTACTATCAAGAGTCAGATGTCGGCCTTAGCCGTCTTCTTTCAACGGCCCTTGGCCACATACTCCTTGGTGCGTACTTTTCTTAGGGAGTTAGGCACTTGACGCCCATCCAGTGCGGTCTCTGTTGCTGCCTTGGGGCCTCAATTTGGGGTGCTCAGTCCTCCAGAAGCCTCCTTTTTTGAGAATCTTCTGGCGATTTCCCCTGCTTACGCTGTCCCAGAAGGTGGCCTTTTTGGTGGCTTTCACCTCTGCGCGCAGGGTGTTGAAACTGGCGGCACTACCTTGTCATTCACTTTACTTGGTGGTTCACCGGATAAGGTGGTTCTTCGCCCCTGTTGGTCGTTCCTTCCTCAGGTTGCCTGATTTTCTTTTGAATAAAGACATTGAGTTGCTTTCCCTCTGTCCCCAGGCCAAAACAACCAAAGAAAATTTGCTTTGCATGACTTGGTTGTGGTCCAGGTGATTAGGGTGTACCTGGCAGCTATGGAGTCTTTTAGGAAGTCACTTAGTGTGTACGGATGGGCCTTAGAAAGAGTTATCCGTTTCCTCTGCGACCATTTCCAGATGGATCAGACAAACAGTGATTCAGGCCTATTCCATCAAGGGTCAGGTTTCTCCTTTCCCAGTCAAGGTGCACTCTACTCGGGCGCTCAGTGCCTCCTGGACCTTCCGTCATCAGGTGTCAGTGACGCAGGTTTGCAAGGTGGCCATCTGGTAGTCGGTGCACACTTTCACAAAGTTCTATAAAGTGGATGTGTTGGCATCTGCGGATTCTTCCTTTGGCCGCAAAGGTTTTGCAGGCTGCTGTTTAGAGGACCTGGACCTTTTTTTGGTTGAGCTCCTGTTTACCTAGCTGGCTATAGTTTAGCCTTGGGAACTTATTTTACGCTGTTCCCACCCCTCATGTTTAACACTGCCTTGAGACATCCCAATGGGTTAAGAAGATCAGGAGCTGTGTCCAGCAATGAACGAAAGAGAAAATGGGATTTTTGACTTTACCGAAAAATTCACTTCTCTGATGTTCATTGCTGGACACCCCACCCACTCCTCTGTGGAGTTGTAATTCTTCGGACACTGCTTGTAACTATAGCAGAGAGAGGGAGTATACCCCTGGGGCTACCCATAGGGGTAGCCAGACTTTTTTTTTTTCTGCCTAGTGTCCTACTCCTGTAGGGGGCAGTATAACCCAATGGTTAAGAACATCAGGAGCTGTGTCAGTCAACGAACATCAGAGAAATGGATTTTACAGTAAGTCAAAAATCCCATTTGTTTTTTAAGTCTGTTTGCAGCCTGCTATGTAGTTCTATCTAGTGGCTGTTACATGGAGCAGTAGTTATCGCAGCAAATCTCCTCCATAAAGAAATGGATTTCTGAAACTGCCTTTCTAGAGAGGAAAAAGAGGAAAATTAGCGATTTCCAGCAATTTAAAACTTCCTAGCCTGTCTAGTCTCAATCGCCTAAAAAAAAACAAAAAAAAAACCATGAAAGCAAAAAACATTTAAACTAGATGAGTAAACTCACTCTCAGTTCATAAATCCATTTCACTTCTTTTAAAGCAGTAGTCAAGTAATTTGCTCTGTATCAAAATTCTTAACTATAGCTTAATTGATGCGCTTTCAGTAGGCAGTGTCCTGTAACAATGTGTTAGGCGCGCTTCTTGAAAGCTTTTATGATGATTACTGTTTCCGATTACCATAATCATCATATACCTGTGCAACTTTGTGCCAATAAATGCGCTCTTCATTATTGGTTTGGCCATGCTGTGAATATGCACGTTTGCTGCAGTATCATGAATGTCTGTCTTGCTTAGAGACCCTGTCACCAACCAAAAAAAAAAAAAATTTGCAGGTTAAACCACAGAAAATTTGAGTATTTTAAATGGGTTTTTTTTTTTTTTTTTGCAGCATTTTTCCTTTCTATGAACGATTTTTTGACATGCAATGTGCCGCTGACGATGCTATCAAATTTGGGTTTGTTCAGGGAGAGTGGATTCCCTATCACAGCCCCTTCCTCGTTGCATGTCGTAGACACTCCCAGAAAAGGAGTGGGCTGTCTGCTACCTTTTGCTGGCCTGGCTTCTCTGCCCTTCCCCTCCCTACTTAACACTATGTTGTTTCTGGGGTAGTAGCCAAGGAGCATACTTTAGAGTGTCACTTGAGTGACCGGTTTGACACTGTTGACATCACATCAGTGCCCAGCAGTAGTGTCAGGCCCTTGGACCTTTACATAACAAGTTTTTTTTTTTTGTTTTTTTTTTAAAGGCAAAGACCGTACATAAAATGTTAAATGCATACATTATATGGTAAGATTGTTGTTGCAATGAATGGTTTGGTGACAGGGTCTCTTAAAAAAAGATTGCTTATTTTTGTTCTGAAAGCTGAAGGAGTCTGCGCACCACTACAGGTTCTGCGGGGAGCTTGAGTGCTCTTTGTGGTAGGTGTGTGCTTTTCCTTCTACATAGCTTTATAATTAGAAATGTGCGTGTGTTCAGCGGTAGACTTCACTCTCTGCCGTAGACAAGACTTCTTCTCCTCCCTCTGCCCTCTCTGCTGTAAACGAGACTTCTCCTCCTCCTCCTACCCTCTTCTGCCATAGACGAGACTTCGCCTCCCTTTGCCCTCTCTGCCGTAGACGAGTCGTCTTCTCCTACCTCTGCCATAGACCAGACTTCTCCTCCCTTTGCCCTCTTTGCCATAGACGAGTCTTCTCCTCCTTCTGCCCTCTCTGCCGTAGACGAGTCTTCTGCTACCTCTGCCCTCTCTGCCGTAGTTGAGAAGACTTCTCCTTCTGCCATAAACTAGACTTCCTCTCCTCCCTCTGCTGTAGACCAGACTTCTGCCCTGTCTGCCGTAGACCAGACTTATCCCTTTTTGCACTCTCTGCCTTAGACGAGACTTCTTCTTCTTCTTCTCCTTCCTCCACCCTCTGCCGTAGACGAGACTTCTTCTCCTTCCTCCACCCTCTGCCGTAGACGAGACTTCTTCTCCTTCCCCCCACCTTCTGCTGTAGACGAGACTTCTTCTCCTTCCTCCACCCTCTGCCGTAGACGAGACTTCTCCTTCCTCCGCCCTCTGCCGTAGATGAGACTTCTTCTCCTTCCCCCACCTTCTGCTGTAGACGAGACTTCTTCTCCTTCCTCCACCCTCTGCCGTAGACGAGACTTCTTCTCCTTCCTCCGCCCTCTGCCGTAGATGAGACTTCTTCTCCTTCCCCCACCTTCTGCTGTAGACGAGACTTCTTCTCCTTCCTCCACCCTCTGCCGTAGACGAGACTTCTTCTCCTTCCTCCACCCTCTGCCGTAGACGAGACTTCTTCTCCTTCCTCCGCCCTCTGCCGTAGACGAGACTTCTTCTCCTTCCTCCGCCCTCTGCCGTAGACGAGACTTCTTCTCCTTCCTCCGCCCTCTGCCGTAGACGAGACTTCTTCTCCTTCCTTCCGCCCTCTGCCGTAGACGAGACTTCTTCTTCTCCTTCCTCCGCCCTCTGCCGTAGACGAGACTTCTTCTTCTCCTTCCTCCGCCCTCTGCCGTAGACGAGACTTCTTCTTCTCCATCCTTTGTACTTTGAGAACCAAAAGGACTAGTTTTGCTACAGATAATCTCTATTTTTTTTACGATTTGTAAACCTCGTTTAATAGAATGTGTTCAAAATGACTCTCGTTTTTCTATTGGAACATTTTTTTTTTTCTTGTTTTACTCGCATTCATTTCTGTTCCATTAAAGTGCACCCTAATATTTCCACTAGTATGTAACCACATCCACCAAACCTATTTATATTGGATGTTGATGTATAAGCGTTAGGAACGTGTGATATCTGTACACGAATCCTGTTATACTGAAAAAGATCAATAAGCGAATTCTGCTTTTTCTTTGATTGGTGAAATGAGCTGTGGTGGGTTGAGCTGCTTTTATTTGAAGACCTGGCTTGTTGCTTTTGCTTTCAGTTATGCTGCATGCCACTAAATTATTTATTTTGATTTTTTGTTTTGTTTAATATAATGTAAATCTTTGTAAGGTTGCTGTTCATTAGGCCTGGTAATGTTGTTACACTGTTTTTAATAGCATTATAAGACTGTTGTCCACACAATGAGGCTGACTTTCTAAAGGAATTGAGAATTTTAAAATTAAATTTTGTAAATATTCACTTCAGTCATCCAATCCAAATCCATTTTATACTTATTTTATCTGCGCGATTGGGTATTCAAAGTGAGCTAGAATTTTTAGATTTTTTGTATCACTGGATAACGAAAGTGAATAATTACGCAGTTTATGAGCATTCTCAAATTCTTTAGGCCCCGTTCACACATGGTGAAATCTGCCTGCGTCTGCTTGGTCAACAGGGGATCTGTCTGCTGATCCCTGCTAAGCAGATGAATGACAGGTCCGTCTCTGCTTATGCAGAGCAGACAGGGGCCCTCTCTCCTCTATGAGCGGTCAGATGTAAATGGATGGCCTGTCTGTTTTACACCCAACTGCCATCTGATTTGCTTGACGAAAGGGGAATGGATCCCCATCTATCTGTCCCTGGCGGATTGGCCGCAGGCAGATGTGAACGGCCACATATCAGTTTACACCCGCCACTCCATAGAGGTGAACAGAGGTTCCAGTTGGGTCTGCCATGAGAGGGGCCTAAGTAAATCAGCCCAGCTGAATGAACATATGTGAACGCCAGGCAGATGAACACCTTTTTAATCCCCCAGCCCCCCTGAAATATGAACCTAAAACTCCCCACCCCAGCTGCTTCTGGTCTTCATCCTGTCCAGGCCAAAATAGTTAACATTGTGGGCTCTGTCTGCAATTCAATTGTATTGGGGCTGTATTCTGAATGTCTTCTGCCTTAGAATATGGACCTAATAAAAGTCTGTGGAAAAGTCACAGCTAGGGATGCACTGATCTATCAGCTGCCAAAAATGATCAGCCGAAAATAGGGTTTTCTGCGTTTTGCAGATAGGAAAAAAAGGTGCCGATAATGGCCTGCTACATCCCTTTGACTTAAATGCAAAATCACGTCCTGTTGACTTCAATGCAAAAACAGCCACCTCATTAATTACATTTTTAAAAACTGTCTGTTTCGGTCAAGTGCATCCTAAATTTTCGGTTTCGGCACTGGAATTTCCATTCGGTGCACTACTAGTCACAGCCAGTGGCAGGGGATGAAGACCTGGAGCAGACGAATCAGATTTGTGGGAACTTTTAGTGTAGATGATATTCAGGAAAAGAGAAGGTGGGTTAGTGTAGTACATGTAACTTTAATGCCAGGTTTATTTTAAAGGAGTAGAAAGTGCAAGCAGGACCTTGGGCTGCTATTGCTGCTCGTTCACTTTACATATACAGATTGGGACATATAGACCAGGTGGTGTCTCAGCCTCAGTAATATGCAGCAGGTTTAAGGACCGGTCTATACTGCTTGTTGTGGGTACCTGGTTAAACAGGATTACAATTCCTTCAGCACAGTAGATAAAACCATACACACACTGACTCTTAAACTGCTTGTTTGTCTGGAGTGCAACTATGTCTGTGCATCTGGCGCATTGGGGCCTCCTTCACACAGCATTTAGCTGCATAAATTGAATTCCAGCAGCAAGGATCAGCCGATTTTATTGCAGCTGTAATGACAGGTGCATGCAAATAGCAGAGGCCGATCAGTGGTCTCAAAACTGTGGCCCTTTGCCTTTATCCAGCCCTTGGCGCACTTTTCCTCCCATTGGCACCAATGAGACAACAAGGCGCTATTTCTCACATGACACCGACTGGGGCTCTACTCCCACTGACGCCACCGACCGGGGCTCTACTCCCACCCCCCCCCCCCCCCCCTCCTCCTCCCACTGACGCCACCGACCGGGGCTCTACTCCCCCTCCTCCTCCCACTGACGCCACCGACCGGGGCTCTACTCCCCCTCCTCCTCCCACTGACGCCACCGACCGGGGCTCTACTCCCCCTCCTCCTCCCACTGACGCCACCGACCGGGGCTCTACTCCCCCTCCTCCTCCCACTGACGCCACCGACCGGGGCTCTACTCCCCCCCCCTCCTCCCACTGACGCCACCGACCGGGGCTCTACCCCCCCCCTCCTCCCACTGACGCCACCGACCGGGGCTCTACCCCCCCCCCCTCCTCCTCCCACTGACGCCACCGACCGGGGCTCTACCCCCCCTCCTCCTCCTCCCACTGACGCCACCGACCGGGGCTCTACTCCCCTTCCTCCTCCCACTGACGACACCGACCGGGGCTCTACTCCCCTTCCTCCTCCCACTGACGCCACCGACCGGGGCTCTACCCCCCCTCCTCCTCCCACTGACGCCACCGACCGGGGCTCTACCCCCCCCCCCCTTCCTCCCACTGACGCCACCGACCGGGGCTCTACCCCCCCCCCCCCCTCCTCCCACTGACGCCACCGACCGGGGCTCTACCCCCCCCCCCCTCCTCCTCCCACTGACGCCACCGACCGGGGCTCTACCCCCCCTCCTCCTCCTCCTCCCACTGACGCCACCGACCGGGGCTCTACCCCCCCTCCTCCTCCTCCTCCCACTGACGCCACCGACCGGGGCTCTACTCCCCTTCCTCCTCCCACTGACGACACCGACCGGGGCTCTACTCCCCTTCCTCCTCCCACTGACGCCACCGACCGGGGCTCTACCCCCCCTCCTCCTCCCACTGACGCCACCGACCGGGGCTCTACCCCCCCCCCTCCTCCCACTGACGCCACCGACCGGGGCTCTACCCCCCCCCTTCCTCCCACTGACGCCACCGACCGGGGCTCTACTCCCCCCCCCCCCCCCCCCTCTTCCTCCCGCTGACGCCACCGACCGGGGCTCTACCCCCCCTCCTCCCACTGACGCCACCGACCGGGGCTCTACTCCCCCCCCCCTTTTCCTCCCGCTGACGCCACCGACCGGGGCTCTACTCCCCCCCTCCCCCCCCTCCTCTTCCTCCCACTGACACCACCGGCCGGGGCTCTTCTTCCCCCCACCCCCCCCCCCCCCCCCCCCGCCTTCCTCCCACTGATGCCACCGACCGGGGCTCTACTCCCCCCCCCCTCTTCCTCCCACTGACGCCACCGACCGGGGCTCTACTCCCCCCCGCCCCCCCCCCCTCTTCCTCCCGCTGACGCCACCGACCGGGGCTCTACTCCCCCCCCTCCTCTTCCTCCCACTGACACCACCGGCCGGGGCTCTTCTTCCCCCCCCCCCCCCCCCCCCGCCGCCTTCCTCCCACTGATGCCACCGACCGGGGCTCTACTCCCCCCCTCTTCCTCCCACTGACGCCACCGACCGGGGCTCTACTCCTCCGCCACCCACGGGGCTCTACTCCCAATGGCAAAGTCTGCCCTCCCAAGTCTTGAAGTGCAGTAAGCTGTCCCTTGACTACTGTACTGTAGTAAAGTTTGAAGACCCCTGATCGATATAAACTAAAGACAGGCTGACATTGGCTGCCACACTTTGCATGTAGCCACACACCAAGCAGTTACCTGCGGTTAGAAACAGATGTCCCTAAGTGCAGGTAACCCCCATGGTATGTGGCTAAATGGCCGTGTGAAGGGGGCCCGCCCTACTATTTATGCCAATATAGTGATGAGCAGGAATGTATTCTTATGACGAGGTCTGACACAGCAGCTAGTCGTCATTTATTCTTTTAACTGCTGAAATGCATTACTGGAGTGATGGAAACTTAAATCCATACTATTTTTTTTTATTCTGATCTCCGCTTCATTTGGAATAAACCTAGTGAGGAGTTTGGGTTTGTATGCAAGATAAGAATGGGTTGAAACTATCATGCTGAACCCAGATGGATACATTTTTGTCATATTAAGATCTTGTGTACTGGGGGGGGGCCTGTACCTGTTTTGTTCACATGGAGAATGGAGCTTCTACAACCCCCCACCATGCAAGTTCCAGCACATTGGACTCCTATGTACCTATGCACACAAGTTCCTGTCTTTGTAAATGGCATGTACCAGGCCTGTTGACTGCACCTTCATTTGCATGTTGAATAATTTTATTGACTGATTCTTCTGTTTGTTTTGATCTTGATTTCTGGTCCTGCTTAGACTGTTCCCCCAGTGCACACGAGACACCGCCGCTCTCGCTCCGCAGGGGAGAGATGGGTAGACCATAAGCCATCTGGTAGTGTGGAGACCGAGACGGTCATGCAGCCTCATGTCCCCAATGCCATCAAAGTATCTGTGGCTAGCGAAAAGGCGTTGGCAAAGTGTGACAAGTACATGCTGACACACCAGCAGCTGGCCTCGGATGGGGAGATGGAAACTAAACTTATTAAGGTAACAGATATTCAGAAGGGGGAGGGGGGAGTGTGTGTCTTTATCCTTCATTTTATGAAGACAAAATTCTTGAATTCAAAAACTGCCCTAGTTTTCCCACACGACCAGCAACATTTATTTGTATGCAATCTTACATTTTTTTATATAATGTATTCAATTTCCTAGTTGTGTGTGGTGGTGTTTTTTTTTTTTTTTTTTTTTTTTTTTTCTTTTTTTCTTTTTTTGTTACCCCTCCTATCCTGCACATTCCGGTGAGCACCGTATATCTGTGACAGTCTGCGTTCTGTTCTAATTTGCAGCCAACAGTGTATAAATCTTTGTTTTCAGGGTGATGTCTTCCGGACTCGAGGTGGAGGTCAGTCTGTTCAGTTTACAGACATTGAAACCCTCAGACAGGAATCGCCTCCTGGAAACGGGTATGCTGTAGTCACCATGTAGACATTGTGGATTGCTATTTACAAAGAACTCTAACATTTTATGTTGGAGATTTTCTGATAATTCCAGGCATTGACAAAATGCCTATGAAGTTGTAGTCATTTTTGTGAATTGCCTTACAGCCGCAAGAGGAGATCCTCTGAAAATCGGCCTCCACCAGCAGAGAGCACAGATTCGGAGTGGACAGATGTAGAAACCAGAGTAAGTATGATCAGATGTGTGACATGGGTGTTTTTGTGAGTCTTGTAAACCATATAAGTGATGGTTCTTAAAATATGGCTAAAGTTGCTTTGGCTGTACTTCTCCTGTGGGTCACAGGAGTGCAGTCCGTTCTGCGGTTCAGCGGGGTTTGATCTCTGTTTTCAGTCTTAGGGGTGGTGGGGGACAACTGCAGCCATCTAGGTGAGTATACATTTCTTTTTTCTTAACAATTACTATTCTTCACTGTTAGACAAACTGTAATGCAAGTCGGTCAGGGCTCGACAAACCCCAGATGCCAGGTCACCATTACGACAAGAAGTTTTGTCTTGTGCCCGAATGCTCTCCCCGCACTTTCCCCCGGCTATATATCCCAGGCTGTTTGCCCATCTGCAGGGCCAACATAGCGGTAGAGGGGAGGGAGGACAGTGAACACCACCTAGTTGACCTGTAAGTGACGTCACTTCCGGGTCCCCGTTGACCTGGAAGTGACGTCACTTCCGGGTCCCCGTTGACCATTTCCCTACCCATCAAGGCAGGTAAAGAATGTAATGCAGTGTGATTTGCATTCACTGGATTCATATTTTCGCCCAGCTAGTGCAGGTTGTGGGCTCTTTACCTATTTAAAAAAAAAAAGATTGACACCCAAGCTCATAACCCGCCCCCCCCCCCCCCCCCAAAAAAAAAATTGAGGCCCCCCACATACGCATGTACAAACGTAAACTCTTGCAGTGGGGAGCCTACACCTGAAACCATTGATTGCAATACACAAATTGCATGTCACCGTGCATGCCGAATGTGAGAAATAGTCCTAGCATCAGATCTCCTTCACCACGCTAAACTAAAGACCTATAGGGGGCTTTTAAAGTGTCGCCTATGGAAAATATAGGGTGCCGATATGTAGGGTCTCTATTTACTATGTGCAACCTCCGCTTTATATTTTACCAAACCACCATGACCACTTCAGTGATTTAAAGTAATCATGTTGGTAGGAATCAAACACTGCACATGCTGGGATAGTTACAATTATGTGCTGGGGCTAGTTGAACCCCTAGCACATGTGACTTACTGCTGGCGGGTAATTCTGGCGCTGGAGGAAGAGTGCAGAGCTGTTGCTTCCTGTATCTCTCCTCACACGCGGAGTGCATTTGATATCACTCAGTCTGTGACAGGATGGAGCTGGAACTATACAGGAAGCATTGGCTCCGTTTATGTTCCTAGCTGACACAGCCAGGACATCAGGCTGAATTTGTGGGTTTTAGGGAGCCGCACCACGCAGGAGACTTGGGATGTCTGGCGACAAGACACCTGTCACTGTGTAGTCCAGGCGCCAAGCCGCTTATTCTAGTCGCCAATGCGACCTGGCACCTGGGGTTTGTCGAGCCCGTTTGTAGATATCGCACCTAAACAATTCTCCTGTGCTCAAGTGGTATGCGGGAAGGTGAGTGGTATATGTGACCCTTGATACCTAACCTAAAGTCATGCTGCCCGCTCAGGACCATGGGTATCCAAATATACAGCAAAACAACGAGAAGGGCACACCGACCTTGTACATTACCACTAGAAGTTTATTACAATTAAAAGAACAGCATACATAATACTGACAAAACACTTGATGTATACACGCAATTTTAATAAAAGTGGAACCAATCGCCTCCAAGACTGCTGCGATGCACCGAGAATTCAAGGGGACCTGGTGGAGTCCGTGTAGGCTTGGCTGACTTGTTTCGAGGGAGGACCCTCTTTAGAGCCAGGCGCTGATTTAAACTGGCTCCTAACTCTTTTAGCTGGCTCTTGGATTCAAAGCAAAGTTAAGCCCTGGCATTAAATGTAATGCTATATGGAAGTGCTGGACACCCCACCACTCCCTACCCTTCTGCTTTGCACTTTAAAAAAATGTTTTCCAGCAATGTTCATCTGGTACTACTTGTATTCTCTGGATGACCTTCAGTTCTGGTATTGATATATTTTTCTGTTTCTTTTCCTCCCCTTGCAGTGCTCTGTTGCTGTGGAAATGAGAGCCGGCTCTAATCTGGGGCCTGGGTACCAGCATCATGCGCTTCCCAAGTAAGTCAATAAAACAGTAGGATCCTTTCCCCACTTAGTTGTTGTAAACCCCCTTTTTTTTAACCTATAGGTAAGCCTTTATTAAGTCTTGCCTATAGGTACTGTAAATATCTCCTAAACTTGCACTGTTTAGGAGATACTTACTTTGCATGCAGCTGATGACGTCATCGGCGCATGCGCTCTGAAGGAACTGCCGCCCGTGTCGTGGCCGGCGGCTCCCGTGCGCATGCGCAGGAGTGACGTCACGCGGCTACGGCCAGTAATACAGCTGGAGTCCGCAGACCCGGAAGGAAGACAGGTGAAAATGGATGTGGCCAGCAGCGGGGACAATGCAGGCTTTGTTTGCAGGTAAGTGTCACATATTTGCAGGTAAGTGTCACATAATGTGCTAGTATGCGATGCATACTAGCACATCATGCATTTACTTTGCAGGGAAAGAAAAAAAGGAAGTTTACTTCATCTTTAATCAATACAAGACTCATTGAATTTATTTGACGGTGTTTGTGTCTTCTCCCCAGTCCAAAAATTCTGGTTGGTTGGTTAGTTTTTAACATGTAGAAAATATTTCCACAATTACTGAATCAACTTTTCATATAAATGAGCGGCATGACTCGAGTGCAGCCCCTGACATCAAACCAAGGGCCACACATAACATTCAATGAATAGTCATCATCAGAGATTGCTGGCACACAGCATGATCTAGTCAGACTATGGGCATTATACAAGAGATGGTTTGAGACTATAGACCTAATACAGGAGGTGGTCATAGACTGCAGACACAATAAGGGGAGGTGGTCATAGACTGCAGACATATTACATGAGGCTGCTAGAAATCACTACTATACCAGGGCATTAGGGAAACCCAGAATAAAATCTGCAGGGGCCCCGAGGGCCGTACAAAAAGTATCAAAGGGCTTCATGTTCCCCCCAGGCTGCAGATTGGGCACCTGGGGTCTATAAAATTGTAAGAGCATGTACCTGGCAGTCAGGACCTCAGAAATCTCACCGTGATCAGATGCTGAAGCAGTTAAACTTCTAAGGCCATTATTGGATTCTTTTCTTTTTGAGTTCCTGTTTCATCAGCCTAAAAATCTGCATTGATCAGATTCAGTTTAAAGTGGTATTATACTCCGCTATTTGACTTTTACCTACAGGTAAGCCTATAATGAGGCTTACCTGTAAGTACAATTAATATCTCCTAAACCTGCACGGTTTAGGAGATATATTCGCCCTGCATGCAGCTGCTGGCCTCAGCGGCGCATGCGCTCTGAAGGTCCATGCGCGGGAGTGACGTAATTGCGGCTCCGGCCACTGACAGCGCCGGAGCCACAGAACCAGGAAGAGACGCCGAGGTAACATGACAGCGCCCTTAGCGTTGTCCAGGCAACTGTGTCGGGGCTTCGTTTTAAGGTATTTCATAATGAGGTTTAAGGTATTTCATAATGAGCTAGTATGCATACTAGCTCATTATGCCTTTGTCCTGCAGGTTTTTTTTTTTTTTTTTTTTTACACTGAGTATACAACCGCTTTAATTGGTTTTTGTGCCCTATTGACATGGTTTTTATGCCCTATTGACATCGTTGTCCGTGGAAGGAAGCGGGCCCTATCGCTGGTGTCTGTGGGAGGGATAGTGTCAGGTGCAAGTCGTTGCCGGAGCTCTCCGATCCAGCGATGTTAAAGATGGCATCTGCTGTCCCAGGGCTCTCCCTCATTGGCTAAGACAGCAGCAGGAGCCCATTGGCTCCCTCTGCTGTCAATCACAGCCAGTGAGCCAATAGGGAGAGCGCAGGGACGGGGCCAAGCCACAGCTCTTATGAACGCATAGAACACCGGCTCAGGGACGAGCAAGCTTCTTTCTCTGGGGTCACTGCTCGAGGGAGAGGGGCCAGTAGTGCAAGCAGGGGACCCGCAAAGAATCGTGGCTGCTTTGTGCAAGACCATTACACAGAGCAAGTAAGTATAACATGTATTTCATTTTTAAAAAAGCAACCTTTAATACCAGTTTAAGGTGGGTACACACTATATATTAAAATTGGGCAGGTGAACAATCGATTGTCCAGTTTTCCTCGCTGTGTCACAGCAAGTCGGAACCAAGTAAGGAAATATAATTACATAGTTAGTGAGGTTGAAAAAAGACATCAGTCCATCCAGTTCAACCTATGATGTGTGTGTGTGTGTGTGTTTGCTTTTAACCGTACATTGTATACCCCTGTATGTTGTACATTGTATACCCCTGTATGTTGTACATTGTATACCCCTGTATGTTGTACATTGTATACCCCTGTATGTTGTACATTGTATACCCCTGTATGTTGTACATTGTATACCCCTGTATGTTGTACATTGTATACCCCTGTATGTTGTACATTGCATACCCCTGTATGTTGTACATTGCATACCCCTGTATGTTGTACATTGCATACCCCTGTATGTTGTACATTGCATACCCCTGTATGTTGTACATTGCATACCCCTGTATGTTGTACATTGCATACCCCTGTATGTTGTGGTCTTTAAGGTGCCCATCTAATAGTTTTTTGAAACTATCAATGCTCCCTGTTGATACTGTTAGGGCTGTGGACCTCGCGCTTATGGGTGTGAGATAATAATCAAGTGCTTAGAATTAGCTGCCTGCTGCAAGGAAAGTGCTAGTGCTTTAGTGAATGAGGGTCAGTGGTTGCAGCGCTGCTATAAAATGAATAAATATAGTTAAATAAATACGTGTTAGTAAAAACAAATATCCTGAGCTGAAGTGGTGATTAGTTAACCATCAATAAAGTGCCATTAAGTGCAATTTTTGTGCAAAATGCCAACTCATAAAAAGTGCAGATATTACAATGTAAAACTCATAAATTGCAATCTAAGTGCAAACAGTCCATAAATCAGTCCTTTGAGGTAGCAGAAAATGGATGCTTAATCTTGTGGCTTCGGGGTATCCCCCTTTGGGTATCTACTTACCACTATGTGGTGAAATTGAAGCAGGTTTAAGTAGTGAGCTGTTTATCATGTGTCTCCTGCAAAGCTGATTAGGCTGTATCTTGGAAGCGATCCTTATTCACACTGCGGTATTCCCAGATGTCCTCATAAAAATAAAATTGCTGGACATAGTGAGGACCGTTTAAAATACATTTATTGTGTTTAAAATACAATGGGATACTCACAAACCTAAAACATGAAAGAGCCTGTAAGTGCCTATACTTCAGGTCAGTGAGGAGAACGCTGAGGAGCGGTATACCACCGTACCGAGTATAGGCACTTACAGGCTCTTTCATGTTTTAGGTTTGTGAGTATCCCATTGTATTTTAAACACAATAAATGTATTTTAAACGGTCCTCCCTATGTCCAGCAATTTTATTTTTATGAGGACATCTGGGAATACCGCAGTGTGAATAAGGATCGCTTCCAAGATACAGCCTAATCAGCTTTGCAGGAGACATATGATAAACAGCTCACTCTACTTAAACCTGCTTCAATTTCACCACATAGTGGTAAGTAGATACCCAAAGGGGGATACCCCGAAGCCACAAGATTAAGCATCCATTTTCTGCTACCTCAAAGGACTGATTTATGGACTGTTTGCACTTAGATTGCAATTTATGAGTTTTACATTGTAATATCTGCACTTTTTATGAGTTGGCATTTTGCACAAAAATTGCACTTAATGGCACTTTATTGATGGTTAACTAATCACCACTTCAGCTCAGGATATTTGTTTTTACTAACACGTATTTATTTAACTATATTCATTTTATAGCAGCGCTGCAACCACTGACCCTCATTCCCTGCTGATACGACTGCTTGTGGAAGAGAATTCCACATCCTTACCGCTCTTACAGTGAAGAACCCCTTACGCATTTTAAGGTTAAACCGCCTTTCCTCTAGTTTTAGTGAGTGGCCACGTGTCTTATTGTATTCCCTTTCTCTGAATAGTTTGTTCCTTATGCTAGGGTTGCCAGTACAGTATTTGTACATTGATATCATATCCCCCCTCAATCGTCTCTTCTCCAGAGAGAATGTTGTAAGCCAAATCCAAACTTTTTTTTTTTGGTCTGAAAACTGTACAGATACTCATCGTTCGTTCTGTTCACGTCCAAGTAAAATTTTGGAGTTTGTCCTTTCAGAAATTTACGTTTGCAAAGTTGGAATCGTATGTCCAAAGTTGTGTCCATGCTATACTAAAATCAAGCAGTCGTGCCTCGTATGGAATTTTTCTTCCGATTTTCTTAGTGTTCTTGGTCTTTAGCACCCAATAGGGGGGTGCACCAGAGCAAAGGGGGGGGGGGGTGCGATGTCCCAATGAATGGGCCCTAATGTCTGTCCATGTTGTCTTTTCAGGCGCAGGAAACCTTGAACAATTACTGAAGGCCGATTTTGCTGGAATGGTTCCAAGGACTCTGGGGGGGTCAGACGTGGAAGAGTATTTTGCACCCAGCCTGCTGAATATCCTGAAGTTGTGACTCCATCTGGCCAACCGATATTTACTACCTGGAAGACTCATTTATCCAATGCAGCCGGTGGTGCTGTATGATTTTTATACAACCTTTCATGAACTCCTCATCACACCTGCGGGTTAGAGGTGTCCTCCTCCTAGACTCTCCACACACTTCTACATCCGTCATGAAAGGGTTTTTTTATCAACCACATTTTTTTTCTTTATACTGTTATTTAGGAATATTGCTGCTAATACTTTGTGGCAAGAATGCACTTTACCAAAGCTTTTTCTTCAGAATACTATTTAATGCGTCCCGAGTATTGTACATATACATTCATCTACTAACACCCGTGAGAGCTGGGAACCAGTTTGTTTCCAATGTACAGGCTGGTTTTACAGTATTAATAAACTTTCAGAAGCTTTCATGAACTAGTTTGGACTTTGTTAGTTTAATGTAAGAATACGACGTGTGCTCACCCACTCCTTTCTTGTAAGCAAAGTGCTGCACGGCCCCTGCACTGATATAGGTGCATGAGGGATGGATTATCTTTGAAGTAATGAGTTTTTTTATCAGGATTTTTTTATGCTCTAAATAATGTGAACACTACAGAGAGCGAAACATGGAGAAGCACTCGTACAGTTGCTCCTGAAGCAAATGCAGCCTATAGCTTTGATAAGGACTAATTTCAATGGCATGTCATTAAGATGCCGTTCTTGTGGTAGTGGGAGCCTGAACTTAACCCTATTATGACTGCCTAACGTGCGGCAACAAAAGGGGTCTGCTTTAACTTGCATGCCTCACGGGTTTCTGGGTGGCTGATGTTCCTATAGTATCAGTGGGAGGATTGGCTTCCCCACTATTGGTGACGGTGGGGGGATTGACTTTACTGCCATTGGTGTCAGCAGGAGGGTTGGCCGCCCCCACCATTTGGGGGTCAGCGGGAGGGTTAGTCGCCCCCCCCCCCCCCACCATTGGGGGGTCAGCGGGAGGGTTGGTCGCCCCCCCCCCCCACCATTGGGGGGTCAGCGGGAGGGTTGGTCGCCCCCCCCCCCCCCCCCCCCACCATTGGGGGGGTCAGCGGGAGGGTTGGCCGCCCCCCCCCCCCCCCCCACCATTGGGGGGTCAGCGGGAGGGTTGGCCGCCCCCCCCCCCCACCATTGGGGGGTCAGCGGGAGGGTTGGCCCCCCCCCCCCACCATTGGGGGGTCAGCGGGAGGGTTGGCCCCCCCCCCCCCACCATTGGGGGGTCAGCGGGAGGGTTGGCCCCCCCCCCCACCATTGGGGGGTCAGCGGGAGGGTTGGTCGCCCCCCCCCCCCCCCACCATTGGGGGGTCAGCGGGAGGGTTGGCCGCCCCCCCCCCCCCCCCCACCATTGGGGGGTCAGCGGGAGGGTTGGCCGCCCCCCACCATTGGGGTCAGCGGGAGGGTTGGCCGCCCCCCACCATTGGGGGTCAGCGGGAGGGTTGGTCGCCCCACCATTGGGGTCAGCATGAGTCCCCTCTACGAGCATGAGTCAAGTCACATGATTGGCTGATCTTTCTCGAATCCCCCGGCTCTCGGATCTTTAAAGGGATGCTGTAGCAGGAGGGAAGGGGTTAAAATGGGTCCAAAACATCAGCCCCAAAAATATACAGCTGTGACATTTTTAGAATTTTCTTTTTTTTTTTTTTTTAAATTGGGGTTTCTATAACTTTACTTCAAGTCCTAACATGTCGTGTTTTCCAGACCTTCAGGTAAGAGCAAAAACATGGTAATTGTAAACAAATGGACCTGTCTGATCATATGGGCAGTTGGATGGTTCCTACTTGTCCGTCCGTGATCAGCCGAGTCGTACCTGAAGACTGTTTTAAGAATCACCAATCACATAATTAGTCCATGGGCAAATTAACTATAATCATGGGTAGTGTGTTTATACGACCAGTAGATGGCAGTAATCACACTGATGATGCTGCAATCCATTTCATTGTCATTGATTTTAATCCTACTGCACGAGCATCGGGAATTTCTTAAACACTTTCTAATAGTCTATAGAGCAGGGGTCTCCAAACTTTCTAAAGGGCCAGTTTTTAAATGTCCTGCAGACTGTAGCCAGTGTGAGTAAAAAAAAGACATGGCACTCCTGTAGTTAGTAGAAGAAATAGTTTCCCCATCATTAGGAATAGTGCCCCACTTTTGGGGTATTCCTCCCACTGACACCAACGATGGGGCACTATTCCTCCCACTGACACCGATGGAGCAATATTCCTCCCAACGATATCTGTCAATGGGGACAATAGTGCTCCATTATTGGTTTCAGAGGAAGAATAGTGCCCCATCATTGGTCTAACTTTGACAAAAGTGATGGAGCACTATTCCTCCCACTGGCACCAGTGATGTGGCACTATTTTTCCCTCCAGCACCAATGATGGGGCACTATTCTCCCCATTAACATTGGTGTCCGCGGGAGGGATAGCGCCCCATTATTGCCGGTGTCCGCGGGAGGGATAACGCCCCATTATTGCCGGTGTCCGCGGGAGGGATAACGCCCCATTATTGCCGGTGTCCGCGGGAGAGTTAGCGCCCCATTATTGCCGGTGTCCGCGGGGGGAATAGCGCCCCATTATTGCCGATGTCCGTGGGAGGAGTAGTATCCCAAGGGCCACAGTTTAGAGACCACTGCTATAGATGATCACTTTACAATATTGCCTTATTATTCTGTTTTAGGCACACAGGTGAGTGCACCAATCTAAATTTCTCTTTCGTTCGACGGACACAGCACTCCATAAATCGTAACTACTGGATTATATTGCAGGAGTAGAACTAGGCAGAACAAAAAACACCTGGGTATGCCCATGGGCTGTCCTCAGCTGGTATATAACCCCCTCTCTGCTCTAGGCAATCAGTTTTAATCTGTCTAGTCAGGAGTAAGGACCTAGGCTCCCTGCTGGGATCTCTGGTCTTAGCAATTTTTTTTCTCCTTCCTTACATCTTTTTTTTGTTTTTTCCTCTTGGGAAATCTACAATCAACTGCTGGGCGACGGGCTGGATAATCTAGATCCAGTGCTACGTGCTAGGTCTGTCTCTCCTTTTGGTGTTTTTTGGGATGGACACGGGTAACCTACAGGGAAGGTCAGGTTCCCTCCTTCCCATCCTTAAATCCCTCAGTGAGCTGGGCTTCCCCCACTCCCTTTGCCCTCTGTCTGGACCTGGAGTCTGGTGGGGGTCCCAGGGCAGAGAATGCAGCAGAGACCCCTGGGGTCTCCCCCACTATCCCCACCCTGTATGGGCCCTGGGATAGTGTGTGTCCTGCCCTGCTAGTCTGGAGGGGTCCCAATTTAGGAGACCCCTAGGTGCATGCCCTACTGTTTGCAGTGTGGGCATAGTACAGAGGGATCCCAGTGCAGAGTGCACAGCTGAGTCCCCCCTAACGTGTGTCCTACCTTCGGAGGGTGCAGGGAAGATCCTGGCAGCATGTTTCAGTGTTTGTATCTGATGGTGGCCATTTTCCCTTAGTCTGGTTGGCAGCCATGTTTGTGTAGCCCGATGTCACGGGGGCCATTTTCCCATAGTCCTGGAGACAACCGAAGCCTCGTGGGGTTGCCGAAGCTCCGCCTCAGTTTCCTCTTCCTGTGCCCGGGACATATGAACAGGGATGGCGTCCATGATGATGCTGGGTTCGAATTATCTGTGCTCCTTTGGTTGGTAGGGTGAGTCCTTGGGGGTCCCGGTTATCTCTCTCTCTAATAGGTACCCTGTGCCTTGAGGGGGATCCTTTAGGCTACGTTTCCACTAATGCGCCTACAAAGTCGTGCGACTTTTTTGCAACTTCTTCTGGGGACTTCAGTGCGACTACCTTCTATGAGGGACAAGCGCAGTGAAGTCGTCCAAAAGTAGTGCAAAAACCTTCTCAAGTTGCTGCGTCTTGAGTCGCAGCAGTTAGAACAGTCCTAATTGAAATTAATAGGTTTTGACTTGACGTGTCAAGACTCACTAGTGGAAACGGGGCCTTAGTGCTGCCAAAAGATCATTTTTGTACTGCAAGGTCTTCCTTTCCTTATTGAGCCTCAGGATCACATCTCCCCCACTGACCCCTTCATGGAGGTGGCATGTCCCTCGTAACCCCAGGTTCCCATGGTTGCACTGACGATGGTCCTGCAGTCCTGAGTGGAAGTGGTATGTGGGTAAAAGCCCAGGAGGAAGCGTTCCCTGCTCAGTCTATCTCATCTGATTCTGAGCCTGATGCCGCTGTGGACGCGGCCCGTTAAGGGGGGCTTAATATCACATCCCCAGATCCATGCGATAGGATGATTCCTCCATGGTCGCAGCAGCGAATGAAAAAAGCGCTGGTAGACGCACATCACTGCAGTGCGTGAGACTTTAAAAATAGAGGATGCTGCAGATATAGCCACAGACACGACTGTGTCGTTCGGTACGCATAAGTTGCATCGTACTCCAAAGGTGTTTCCTTATGTGCCTTTTTCTGACAGGTTTTCCTGTAAGAAATGGGAACTAAAATTACCCTTTGTGGTCCCCAAAAGTTTTTCTGTACGTTACCCTTTTGTGGAGCAACTTTTTAAAAAGTGGACCAGTTCACCAGTGGTGGACCCTCTTGTTTTTCAGATTGAATAGAGCAACCATGATCCCAGTAAGGGGAATCATGCTCGCCCCCCAGCGCAAGGGCATGGGGGATGAGCAGGTCCCCGCTGCTTATGTTGATTTAGTGGACCAGTTGGTCCATGGGCTGCAGTTTTTTTGTGATGCATCTTTGGATACAGCTGCTATGCACTCCAAATTTTGTTTCAGCAGTGGTGATTGGGCGCGTGCTGTGGCTTAAGAATTAGTCCTTAGACCAAGCATCTAAGAAAGCTGTCATTGATCTGCCCTTTCAAGGCATTTGCCTGTTTGGGGCTTCCCTGGATGACCTCATTAAGGGTATCACCGGGGGAGGGAAGAGACCTTCCTGCCACAGTCAAGGAAAGGAGCCTTGTCTGCCCTCCTTCCCAGCCAATGGAAAAAGTTGTGCTTCTGGAATGGAGAATAAGGGAAATATATCTTTTGAATCTTCCCTGGGAGGTTCCAAGCAACCTTGGTCTGGTAAGCCTAGAGCTGGCTTTTCTGGACCAGCAGACAAGACCCCTTCAGCATGAAGGTCTTTCCTCGCCCATTATTTGGGTGGGGGACATCTTCGCTGGTTTTCAGTCCCGTTGACTTCTCTTGTGAGGGTCGAGGAGATCCGCAAAATGTTTAATTTGGGGGTTCCCGGAAAGGGGGGCAAAGTTTTGTTCTCTTGGGGTTTTTTTTTGTCTTGAGGAGTCTTTTGCAGATTTAATTCCTGCAAAGATTCAGGTGATCTCCGAACTACCTAAGGGTCCCCCCTATCCCTGTCCAGAGAATTGATTTACCCAGGTCTGATTCTAATTTTGACCAGGGTGGTTCTTCCTCTGGACAAATTTCAGTAACCACAGGCTGTGGTTCACCGGCTGCTGTCACAGTTCTCTCTTCCGATTTGGATACAGGTTCTGAGTCTGGTGGTATCCACCTTCAAGACAGTTCTGTTCGCACAGTCCTACATGCAGCTCCTTTAGCCGGTGCGGTGCCACAAGAGGATACCAAAGTTTGTGACGAGGTGACGGGGTCACCTGACAGACGCTGCAAGCATCCAAGAACCACGGGAAGGCCACTATCCTCTTTGGCTCAGGCTTTTTCTGCACTTCCTGGGAGGATCTTCCAATCATCCTTGTGGCCATAAACATCCCTTGGGGCTTCCTCTCAGAGAAGACCAGTTGTTCAAAGGGCTAATCTACCATCCTGCTTTACGCTCGCTTGTATTAATAACTTGGCTATTGAAAGCCAGGTATAGAGGTTTGTCTAGATGGTGATCCCTACTATGGCGAGGAAGTAGTCTAACAGCAAGATATACCATTGTACGTGGAAAGCGTACATTTCTTGGTGTGAGGCGATTGGCGTTTATCCTCGATCCTTTTCTGTGGCTCGGATCTTAACCTTTCT
Source organism: Pelophylax lessonae (assembly GCF_965119305.1). Lineage (NCBI taxonomy): Eukaryota > Metazoa > Chordata > Amphibia > Anura > Ranidae > Pelophylax > Pelophylax lessonae. Next base: position 13,617,494 of record NC_138771.1, on the reverse strand, counting down.
TCAACAGGGCATTGATCTGAAGTTGGCCTTGAGTACCGTCAAGGGCCAGTTGTCTGCCTTGGCAATCTTCTTTCAGCGACCCCTAGCAACGCACTCTTTAGTTTGTACCTTCATTCAAGGGGTTTGACATATTGCTCCATCTTTACAGTCTTTTGCTGCCATGGGATTTAAATTTAGTGCTTTCGGTTCTTCAGAAACCTCCATTTGATAATATTCGGGAGATTTCCTTTTCTGCGTTATCCCAGAAGGTGACCTTCTTGGTGGCTATTACCTCGGCCTGCAGGGTATCAGAATTGGTGGCATCCTGTCGCAGTCCCTATTTAGTGGTCCATAGGGATAAAGTGGTGGTTCGTCCCCGTCCATCATTCCTGTCCAAAGTTGTCTCCGACTTCCATTTAAATGAGGGCATTGTGTTGCCTTCCTTGTGTCCCAAGCTGACTCATCCCAAGAAATTTTCTTTGCATACCTTGGATGTGGTTTGTGTGATTCGGCTGTAACTGACAGCTACGGAGTCCTTCCAGAGGTCAGACTCTTTTTGTGGTTTACGGACGGACCATGAAAAGGGCTGGCCGCTTCTTCGGCTGCCATCCTCAGATGGATCAGACAGACAGTGACTCAGGCCTATTCCATTAACCTCCCTGGCGGTATGATTCTGTCAGGAATTCTGTTCCAAAAGCGGTACAATTCTTTTCATGGAAATTTGGCGTTATGTATTATAGGCCTACAATATAATAAAATTATATTATTGATTAGATTATAATTCATGCGTTATATATTATATATATGTATGTGTGTGTATGTATGTATGTATGTGTGTGTGTGTGTGTGTGTGTGTGTGTGTGTGTGTATATATATATATATATATATATATATATATATATATATATATATATATATATATATATATATATATATATATATATATATATATATATATATATGTTTTGTGCAACGTTTTTTTTTTTTTTAATTTCCCTCCCTAGTTCCGCTCCCATGCAGCATTGCTGCTGCAGGGAACGGAACTAGGAAGTCCTCCTACCGACAGACGAGCGGCGGAGATCTCACTGGCGGTCACAGCAATGAGAGCTCATCGCTGGATCGCCAGGATAAGGTAAGAGAAGCTCCGCTGCACTGTCTGCACGCTCTGCCCATTGACCCCGAGCGTGACTCGGGGATACGGCTAATAGCAGAAAATTCCTACCCCGAGTCACGCTCGGGGATACCGCTAAGGCGGTTAAATAGGTCAGGTTCCACCTTTCCCTGTCACGGCGCATTCTACTCGGGTGCTGAGTGCTTCTTGGGCCTTCCATCATCAGGCATCAATATCGCAAGTTTGCAAGGCGGCCACTTGGTCGCCGGTGCATACCTTCACATAATTCCATAAGGTGGATACTTTGGCATCTGCAGGAGCTTCTTTTGGCCGCAAAGGTTTGCAGGTTGCTGTTGAAGAGGGGCAGTTCCCTCTTGAGGGGTGTTTTTTTTTTTTTTTTTTATTTAAACTTTTATTTTTTCAGACGGAGCTCCTGTGTCCTGATTATGGCTCCTGTGACCTGGTTAAGGGCTCCTATGTTTAGCCTTGGGTTATTTTCCCGATTTCCCCCCCCCCCCCCCCCCAATTCTTTTGGCCATCTCAGTGTGGTTTATGGAGTGCTGTGTCCCTCGAACAAAAGAAAAAAGGATTTTTGTACTTGCCGTAAAATCCATTTCTCTGAGTTCGACGGACACAGCACCCACCCCTCTATGGAGTTCGGATACTTCTAATACTGCTTGCTACTAAACCGATTACCTAGAGCAGAGAGGGGGCTTGTATACCATCTGAGGACAGCCCATGGGTGTAGCCAGGTGTTTTTTGTTCTGCCTAGTCCTACTCCTGGAGGAGGCAATATAACCCAGTAGTTATGATTTATGGAGCGCTGTGTCCGTCAATGAACTCAGAGAAATGGATTTAATGGTAAATACAAAAATCCATTTTTTTACTTGGTGATTGAATCTGGTGAGGGATAAATATGGCAGCCCATTTCTTACAAAGAGCTACTTTGTCATGTTGTGCCACATGTGTACATTTTAAATTAGTGTCTTTTGTTTTTTGTTCATCCCTCTAGCTGTCACTTTGTGTGGATTGTAGGATTTGTACATACACTGTATATCTTTCCATCATTGTCAAACCTGTATGCCTGGCAAATGGATGCACAAATTCTGATGCAAGAATGAACAATCAGTCTGTAAATAGTATGACAGCCGGCACAGGACTGTATTTAATGGTTTATTTTATTTTTTATCTGTAAAGCTGGTTACTGCTACAGCTCTTGCACTGCTGTGTATTTCACACTAGTACCCAATAAACGTACATCCCATAGAGTTGTAGCATCTTGTGTTTTCTCTGTGTCAGACGCTAATATTTTGTTGGCGAGATGCGGCTCTGCGTCCGTATCTTATCCTGGAATTTACTTCATTGGCACCAGACAGGAGCTGATGTGACAGAGTTGTCACCCGTGACATAAATATTCCCAGCATTAGCTGCTTGTGTGGCCGGCTCAGCTGTGAGCAGAAATAGGCCCAACGTGTTAAAATGGTTTATGATCAAAGAGGAGTGTTTGAAAGAGCCGCCCATGGCCGTGTGTGTTGGAGGAGGGGGGGGGTGCACTAAAAATAAATCCCCTTTCCAGACAAGACCAAATTCAGGTTCACAGGACCAGAGCTACTCTTCTCTGCAACCCCGCATGGTTGTCTTACTGTCCAGGTATCCTGTACATGCTGGGCTATCCATAGGAAGTGTCCTATATTGTGTTTTCTAGATTGATGGTATGGGGCTCAGCTGGATGTGGAAATTGTGTTTTAAAACCCTTTTTGTTTTGTTTTTATCATTTGTAATTGTGGAAATGGTGGCATCCACATTTGCTCATTGTATACAAAGCTCTGCTCCCTGCTTTGCTGTATTATACAACAGCACCGCTTTTCCTTCCCACAATGCAAGTCAGAGTTGGCTACCCAAGTAAATAAAAGTGCAAAGAGGTTGCCACGGCGCTACCTATAAGTGACAAAGTGTCAACTAAACCAATATTGTACCTCAAAGTGGTGAGGTTCAAAATCAATACGTGTAATAAATAAGTGCACAAATAAATATTATCCCACTTGGAAAAAACTGAATCCAGCTGTGTGCAGTGACCAGCGTGCAAAGTGCTAATGTGCAAATAAACAAACAAGAGTTGGAAAAAAAGGGGTGATAATTTATTCCAAAATTAAATACAGTGCAAAATCCATTAAAACATCAGTATTTACTGGAGATAAAAATTGTGTAAAGTAGTGTTAAAGTAAAATGTGGGAATTCTTATAAAGTGCAAATAAAGGCGATAAGAATTTCCCAATGTGTGGAAGAGAAGGTTGCATCCACCTGTGTGACCAATAGGTGTCGCAACTTGCATACAACCTGTTATCAGTAGTTGTAATGGAACGTAGTTGTAATGGAACGGATCATGTAAGGTTCCAGGGGTTCCTCCAAACAAGCGAGCAGGCACACGCTGGCTGATTTTCATAAAGAAAAAGAGGGGGGACCCCATTGATGCAGTATACAAATATAGCGAGTAATTGCGAGCATAAAGACTCACGGTGTAGGCTGTTCGTGATCAGCTAGGTCTCGCCGGGAAGCTTCCACGGTCGGATGTCCAAGAGCCGGAAGTGACGCAATAGACTCCGCCCTAGGCGGTTCGTCAGGACGTCTGCTGGAGTGGCAGCTTACACCTTATTATTTACACACGGTATTCACACAATTCCATAGCGCTGGTTACCTCTGTTTTCTATTGGCTGTCCAATTACCCAGTTCTGAACCAGAAGGATTTGCCCCCTTAATGACCAGGCCATTTTTTTGCGATTCGGCACTGTTACTTTAATGGACAATTGTGCGGTCGTGCGACGCTGTATTCAAATAAAGCTTGTCTTTTTTTTTTTTTTCCCCCACAAATAGAGCTTTCTTTTGGTGGTATTTGATCACCTGTGCTATTTTTTTTTTTTTGTGCTATAAATAAATGTGACAATTCTGAAAAAATAAACAAACTATTTTTCACTTTTTGGTATAGAACATTCCCCAAAAAAAAAAAAAATGTTTTTCATCCTTTTTAGGCCAATTTGTTTTCTGCTACATATTTTTGGTAAAAAAAAATCCCAATAACCGTATTTTGATTGGTTTGCCCAAAAGTTATCGTGACTACAAACTAGGGGAATGATATGATTTTTGTCCTTTTTTTTTTTTTTTTTTTTTTTTTTTTTTTTTGCTAGTAATGGCGGCAATCTGTGATTTTTAGCAGGATTGCGGCGGACAGATCGGACACCTACCTGACATTTTTTACTCTTTTTGGGGGGGGGGGGGGAAAGACCAGTGACATTACTACAGTAATCAGTACTAAAAATATGCACTGTTACTGTAATGACACTGGCAGGGAAGGGGTTAACCAAGGGGTGATCAAAGGGTTAAGTGTGAGCCTAGGGGAGTGTTTTCTAACTGTATGGGGGAGGGACATGTGAAATGACTATGACCAGAGACCTGTGTATATAGGAGGATCACAGGCGCTCTGTGATCATTCCGGAGACCATCGTTCTTGCTCAGCACCGGTGCCCGGTGGCAATCTCGGCCGCCAGTCCCATGGATCGGCATCTCCGCTGCCTAGTGGGGTTGGACACGTGCCGCTCGTCCCCAGGAGCGCTTTCGCGAACCACCATACAGGTACGGCGATTCGCGCAGCCGAGCCAGCCTGCCACAATATATATGCGGCAGGCGGTCGGCAAGTGGTTTTAAAACCATGCACTCCCTGTGTAGTTGATCTTCTTTGACCTGTTTAACACCTTGCCGCCCAGCCTATAGCAGAATGATGGTCAGGCAGTGGCTTTACCATCCTGACTGGGCATCATATGACCTTCATATCGTGCTGCTTGCGTGCACCCCCGGTGGTGATCTGTGTCCCTCAGACAATCACAGCTGATCACATGTAAACAAATGCCAGTTATCTGCATCTCCTGTCCTCAGCGCTGTCATTGCGTGAGGAAAGGAAAGCCGATGACCAGCTTTCCAGCTACAGGGGACATTTTACACTGATAATCAGTGCAGCCTCATCAGTTTTTTTTTTTTTTTTTTTTTTTGTCGCTTTTCGTTTTAAAAAAAAAAAAAAAAAAAAACCCAGTGGTGATTAAATACCACCAGGGTTGTGGGTGAAACTTGAGTCTGCCTGTCAGGTAAAGAGCATTCAGGCAGCTCCGCTGCTGCCCAAACACTACCCCCCCCCGACTTTTTGTCCCCTATGTAATGAAAAAAATGAAGTAAAAATTTTCATTGTTGCATAAATGTTACACCCAAGTACATAACCCCCCCCCCCTCACATATACGTACATACGAACGTAAACTCATGCGTCTGTGGCGTCTACGCGTGAAAACGACTATTGCGATACACGTTGCATATCTCAGCACACGTCAGAGGCAGAGCAATAATTCTAACACAAGGCCACCTCCGTAACACTAAACGAATACCCATATGGGGCTTTTGAAGCGTTGCCTATAGAAAATATAGGATACAAAGGTTTGTTGCCATTTCATGGGTGCACGCAAATTTAAGATTTGACATGTTGGGTATCTATCTACTCTGTGCAACCTCATCTTTTAGATTTTACCAAAAATTTGGGTCATTTATTGCGTTTGCCCTAAAATTCACTTTATTGTGTTTTTTTACTGAAATTTTGCGTTCCCTAGACCTTTGCGGTAATGTGTGACGTAAAAAAATTGGAACTACCGTTATTTTATTTCCTAGGGTGTCTGCCTTCAGAAAATGTTTGGGGGGTTTTGTATTAACCTCAGGCCAAAAATGATTTTCTAAGGTTGGATACACACTATACAACTTTTGTTGTTAGATTTTCTTTAGATTTACCTTCAACTATGTAATGCACGGGCCTGCCTGGCTGCATACAAATTGAAAGGGTTTAGATTTTTTTCCTTTGGGTTCGACCTCATATTATATGGTTTTGGTAAATCTAAAGAAAATTGTATAGTGTATGCAGCCTTAAGTGCTGGTTCACAATACAGCGGATGCGCTGATCGCATGTAATTCGGAGCGCACTACTCCATTACATGCGATCTCTGTGCGGATGCGAGTTCAGCCATACACTTTGTATGGCTGACTTTGCAGCGCATCCGCAGCAAACTCGCACATGAGGCATTTTTTGAGCCGCTTCAGAATCTGGTTCACACTTGTACGATCCGATTCTGTGCGAACTTGCAGATCGCACTGCGATATGCGATCAAACTGGGGGTGTCGTTAACATTTGACACCCCCTGAGTGTCGCATATGGCAGTGTGAACTGCCAGATGTGCGGATGCGATGCGGGAACAGGCTGCATATTCGCAGCCTTCCCGCATCGCACAAATGTGAACTGAGCCCAAGGACTGGAAGGTTGTACCCCCTTAATGACCAGACCATTTTTTTTTTTGCCATACTCTAAAAACAAGTCTGTTTTGAAAAAAATATTCTTTACTTTCTGCTATAAAACATACCCAATGAAGAAAATCCATTTTCTTCATCAATTTAGGCCAATATGTATTCTGCTACATGTTTTGGGTTAACAAAAATTCCAAGCGTATATTGATTGGTTTGTGCAAAAGTTATCACGTCTACAAACCTAGAGGAAAGATCGATCATTTTTGTTATAGATATTTTATAGCGTCTTCCAGCTATGGGATATTTTTATGGAATTTTTATTTTTTTTACAGGTAATGGTGGTGATCAGTCATTTATAGCGGGACTGTGCCATTGCCGCAGCCAAATCAGACACTTACACTTTTTTTTGGGGACAGTGCCTTTTATTACAATGATCACTATGCTGACAGTGGCAGGGAAGGGATTAACATCAGGGGTGATCAAAGGGATAAATATGTCCCTGGGAGTGCTTTCTGTGTGGGGGAGGTGCTTTGCCTGGCCTGGGGGGGGGGACTGAGATGAGTGTTACTGCTTAGCAGAAACACAAGATCTCCATCTTCCCCTCTCACAGAGTGGCTTTTTTACATAGGCAGACTGCCATTCTGCCTCTCTCCCGAACGATCGCGAGGTCCTGGCAAACATCAGGTCCGCCGCACCCGTTGTGTCCAATCACAGCAGAAGTGGGTCGCCGGCGGTGCGCCTGCCAGCCCAAGACCTATTGCATGAAATCACGTATGGAGAGGTTGAAGTGTGACATGTTTGGCATCTATTTACTCTGTGTAACATCTTTTAAATTTTGCCAAAAAATTGGGTATTGTGTTTTGCGTAAACTACAATTTTTATGAAAATATCCTGTATATTTTCTCAAAAAAATGTGCATTTAAAAGATACACAGCAACAATCGTGTGACAAAAAATTGCCACACCATTTTATTATCTAGGGCAGTGATGGGGAACCTTGGCACCCCAGATGTTTTAGAACTACATTTCCCATGATGCTCAACTACACTGCATGAGTGCATGAGCATCATGGGAAATGTAGTTCCAAAACATCTGGGGTGCCATGGTTCGCCATCACTGTTCTAGAGCCTCTGATGAAAAAAAAAAATGGGAGTTCCAAGTAGTTTTCTAGCATTTAAAAAAAAAAAAAAAATTCTCCCTCTCCCCCCCCCCCCCCCCCCCTGGACTTGGCCTGTTTTACATGTACTGGCTACCCGGAGCCTCAGTCAGAGCACCAATGTATTTTCGTGAGGTGAGTTGTTTCTTTGGGCATATGGTACTTCCTTGAAGGATCAGTTTCACTCCAGACCTTTGCAGCCTAACATTCTGGTAGCCTGGGGCAAAAAAAAGTTCAATCCTTGTACATCACCATGCATCTGGCCTGACAGGCCATACTCTGATGTGGTGTAATTCCAAAATGGTACGGGAGTCAGGGAAATTCTGAAAATTTCTCATGACTGATGCTGTGCAGGGGGCTTGGGCAGCCAAAGTCCTCTTGCAATCAACATCCTGGAACTCAAGATGATTCAGTTGTCCCTTTTTTTAACTCTGGCTGTTCCATGGTCACCTGACCATTCAAACAGCGCCTGCAGTACTTTACATCAGTCACCCAGGAAGGTACCAGAAGGTGTGCTGCTCCAAGGGAAGCAGACTGGTTACTCTTGGACAGAACTGCACATTTAGGCCCCTTCTGTCCACATCCCAGGTGTGGGAAATTGGCAAGACAACTTGCTTAGTCTGGGGGTAATGGCTCTTCACGTAGGGGGGGTTCAAGCTCTCTGGGAGATGTGAGAGAATACTGGATGTGGACTTCCTGGAACCCAGGTTCGTTGCCAGGACCAAGAATTTGTGGGCTTTTGCTGTGGACACTCTGGTAACTCTATTGAATTGCCTCAATCTGATCTATGTCTCCCCCTCCAACCCCCCCCCCCCCTTTCTAAAGCGCCTTCCTTGCCTTATTCCACAGGATTGAGATGGAGAGTATTCCAGTGGACCCCATTGCACTGAACTGGCCCAGGAGGACATAGTATCTGGACCTACTCTGACTTTTAGCAAATTGTTTTTCCCACCTTGATCAGATATCTTCTGTCAGAGGCTGGTCCACCATCCTGCTTCTCAGTTGACTTTAAAGGCCAGGCCTGTGTGTCTGGGGCTTATCGGATTCAGTCATTCTTATGCCCATAAAAACTAGAAAATCTGCTATGCAGGTCAATGAGGTCATGGCCATGTCTAGAAGGGTGCTGGGGTAGGCTGTGCCCCCTCCCCCAAAAGCCCCTTAACCACCCCCTCCACACTGGATGCTCTCCCTTGCTGCTGAGCTCCTTTCCCATCCCAGCACTGTACACTGCTTCCCCCCCCCCCCCCCATGCTACACAAAGCCGAAATCACTTTCTTTTACTTACACCCTGGGAAGATCGTGCCTATATCTAGCTAATGCAGCTACACTGCTGTTCCAACCAGGGAATTTCACAGGTCAGAACAGAAACATAGCAGCCAGCTGCACCCTGTGACGATCGTGGCTGTAAGTAATAGAATGGGATTTCAGGTCTGTAGTGTGGGGAGGAGGAGCTGTGTACAGTGCTGGGATGGGAAAGGAGCTCCGCTAAGTACAGTGCCAGTCGTGATCCCTGTCCTCAGCTTACCTCCTGCTTGACTGTTCATCTTTGTCCTGCTCCCTCCTGTACTCTGCTCTGGTGACCCCTGGTACACTGCCCTAAAAAAAAAACAGCCTCTGTACCCTGCCCTACAAACGTCTGATTCTGCCCTGCTGACCTCCCATCCTCTGCCCCTCTGACTTTTTTTTTTTTTACCCCACATTAGGCTAGATCTGGCCCTTTGTGAGGCTAGGAAATTCCAAACTAGGATGTACTCCAGTGGAATGAATCCTGTCTTTCCTTCAATCTGACATGGATCTGCCTTTGGCCTTGGGTACCATCTCAAAGGCCAAATGCAAATCTCTGCCCTAGCTTATTTTTCAAAGACTGGTCTCTCCTTTATGCCCCGTACACACGTGCAGATTGTTGGCCAAAAAAGATTTGGCCGACGACTGATCGGCCGATTGTAGGCTTGTTAGTATGATGCTTCCGACAGCCGACAGCGCACTTTCGGCCGAACAGAATCTGTTGTGCAAGCATTATAATTTTTTGTATGCTGACAACAGAACGGCCGCTTGTTCGCCAGTCAGTACAGAATTCGGCTGACAGACAGCAGATTTGCAAGACTGGGCATGCTCAGAAAAGAAAAAACACAGGGAAAGTTAACCATCACATGACATCACTTCTGCAGTCGGCTGTTGTTGGCCGACAAAATTCGTGTGCTTTTGCACTTTTCAACAGACACGACAGCCCTCGGACAAAAGACGGCCGACGATCAGTACGTGTGTATGAGGCATTAGTGAAAGCTTGAATGCAGAGTGTGGCTTATACTGCTCTTTTGGGATGTTCCCCGGTGTCACCATGGGATCTCAATCTGGTTATGTCAGTCCTTCAGAAACCCCTCTAAACCTATCGGATATTCCCCTGTCTACACTCACAAGGTTGTCGCCCTCCCTTCCGTAATGTGAGTCACCAAATCAGCGGCTTTATCCTTCCTAGTGTTACATAAGGTTGAGCCCCAAGTCCTCCTTCCTTCTGAAGGTGGTTTCCTCCTTCTACCTTAACCAGGGCAATCTTTCCTCTCTGTGTTTAACTCTGTATCACATCCAGTGCAGAGAACTTGCCCTACAATGGTGCACTCAATGTGAGTAAACTTCTCCACAATGCATCATCACAGAAAAATTCTGCTCAGTCTATCCCCAAACCCCAGTTATTTTGGGGATACTATTGTATCATTGCTCTCTACAAGCTACACACTAGCAGACTCAAAGAATGGTTTGAGATGGAGATCAGGATATGTTGGGAAAAGGAATGGTTTCACTTCCTGGAATTCATAGCTCAGGCAGGAGGGCGTGCTTAGCTGAGAAAGCCCCACCTCCCCTTGAAGATTCCTTGGATGTATGACCTCATAGTGGCCTAGGCCAGAAACCAAGAAGCAACTGAAGAAATGTTAAAAAAAAAAAAAAAAAGTTTAAAACAAATATACCTTTATCTACAGTGCCCTGAAAAAGCATTCATACACCTTGAAATTTTCCACATTTTGTCATGTTACAACCAAAAACGTAAATGTATTTTATTGGGATTTTATGTGATAGACCGACACAAAGTGGCACATAATTGTGAAGTGGAAGGAAAATGATAAATGGTTTTCAACATTTTTTACAAATTTATGATGTGAAAAGTGTGGCTGCATTTGTATTCACCCCCCCCCCCCCCCCCCCGGAGTCAATACTTTGTAGAACCGCCTTTCCCTGCAATTACAGCTGCAAGTCTTTTTGGGGATGTCTCTACCAGCTTTGCACATCTAGAGAGGACATTTTTGCTCATTCTTCTTTGTAAAATATCTCAAGCTCTGTCAGATTGGATGGAGAGCATCTGTAAACAGCAATGTTCAAGTCTTGCCACAGATTCTCAATTGGATTTAGGTCTGGACTTTGACTGGGCCGTTCTAACACATGAATATGCTTTCATCCAAACCATTCCATTGTAGCTCTGGCTGTATGTTTAGGGGCGTTGTCTTGCTAGAAGGTGAACCTCTGCCGCACACTCTACAGGTTTTCTTCTAAGATTGCCCTGTACTTGGCTCCATCCAGCTTCCCTGTCCCTGCTGAATAAACGCATCCCCCCAACATGATGCTGCCACCACCATGTTTCACAGTGGGGATGGTGTGTTCAGGGTGATGTGCAGTGTTAGTTTTGCTTTTAGGCCAAAAAGTAAAATTTTGGTTTCATCTGACCAGAGCTCCTTCTTCCACATGTTGGCTGTGTCCCCCACATGGCTTTAAGCAAACTTCTTATGGCTTTCTTTCAACAATGGCATTCTACTCGCCACTCTTCCATAAAGGCCAGATTTGTAAACTGCTCAAAAAATAAAGGAACACTTTGAAAACGAATCAGATCTCAATGGGGAAAATAAAATCTCATGCTGGATATCTATACTGGTATGGACTGGGTAATGTGTTAGGATCTATACTGGTATGGACTGGGTAATGTGTTAGGATCTATACTGGTATGGACTGGGTAATGTATTTGGATCTATACTGGTAAGGACTGGGTAATGTATTTGGATCTATACTGGTATGGACTGGGTAATGTGTTAGGATCTATACTGGTATGGACTGGGTAATGTGTTAGGATCTATACTGGTATGGACTGGGTAATGTGTTAGGAACAAAAGGATGCCACATTGTTTGATGGAAATGAAAATTATCACCCTACAGAGGGCTGAATTCAAAGACACCCTGAAAATCAAAGTAAAAAAATGATGCAGCAGGTTAGTCCATGTTCCTGAAATTACATTGCAGCAACTCACAATGGTCCTCAGTAGTTTGTATGACTCCCACGTGCTTTTATGCATGCCTGGCAATGTCGGATGGTGTCCTGGGGTATTTCCTCCCAGATCTGGACCAGGGCATCTCTGAGCTCCTGCACAGACTGAGCTGCAACCTGGCGGTGTTGGATGGACCAAAACATAACACCCAGAGGTGTTTTATTGGATTTAGGTCAGGCAAGCTTGGAGGCCATTCATTGGTATCAATTCCTTCATCCTCCAGGTACTGGCTGCATACTATCTCCACATGAGGCTGGGCATTGTCGTTCACCAGGAGGAACCCAGGACCCATTGCACTAACGTAGGGTCTGACATTGGGTCTAAGGATTTCATCCCGATACCTAATGGCAGTCAGGGTGTCATTGTCTAGCCTGTCATTGTCATGCGTCCCTCCATGTATACGCCTCCCCAGACCATCACCGACCCACCACCAAAACCGGTCATGCTGAACGATGTTACAGACAGTATAATGTTCTCCACGGCTTCTCCAGACCCTTTCATATCTGTCACATGTGCTCAGGGTGAACCTGCTCATTTGTGAAAAGCACAGGGCTCCAGTGGTAAACCTGCCAATTTTGGTGTTCAATGGCAAATGCAAATCGAGCTCCATGGTGCCGGGCAGTGAGCACAGCGCCCACTAGAGGACGTTGTCTGTTTCTGATTTTTTGGTCAGAGACATTTACAGCAGTGGCCTGCTGGAGGTCATTTTGTAGGGCTCTGGCAGTGCTCATCTTGTTCCTCCTTGCACAAAGGAGCAGAAACTGGTCGTCCTGGTGGGTTAAGGACCTTCTATGGCCCTGTCCAGCTCTCCTAGAGTAACTGCCTGTCTCCTGGGAATCTCCTCCATGCTCTTGAGACTGTGCTGGGAGACAAAGCAAACCTTCTGACAATGGCACATGTTGATGTGTCATCCTGGTGGAGGTGGACTGCCTGTGCAACCTCTATAGGGTTCAGGGATGGCCTCATGCTACCAGTAGTGACACTGACCCTAGTCAAATGCACAACTAGTGAAAAACAGTCAAAAAAAGATGAGTAGGGGAAAAAAAATTCAGTGGCCTCCACCTGTAAAACCATTCCTGTTTTGGAGGTTGTCTCATTGTTGCCCATCTAATGCCCCTGTCGGTAATTTCAATAACCTCAAAGCAGCTGAAACTGATTAACAACCCCCTCTACTACTTACCTGACCAGATCAATATCACAGGAGTTAAATTGGCTTGATGCTATACTTTGATTAAAAACTGTTCCTTTAATTTTTTTGAGCAGTGTAGTTGTCCTGTGGACAGATTCTCCCACCTGAGCTGTTGATCTCTGCAGCTCCTCCAGAGTTCCCATGGGCCTCTTAACTGCTTCTCTGATGAATGCTCTCCTTGCCCGGCCGGTCAGTTTAGGTGGACGGCCATGTCTTGGTAGGGTTGCAGTTGTGCCATACTCTTTCCATTTTCCCATGATGGATTGAACAGCGCTCCGTGAGATGTTCAAAGCTTGGGATATTTATTTATAACCTAACCCTGCTTTACACTTCTCCATAACTTTATCCCTGACCTGTCTGGTGTGTTCCTTGGCCTTCATGATGCTGTTTGTTCACTAAGGTTCTCTAACAAATCTCCGAGGGCTTCACAGAACAGCTGTATTTATACTAAGATTAAATTACACACAGATGGACTCTATTTACTAATTAGGTGACTTCTGAAGGCAATTCGTTCCAGGAGATTTTAGTTAGGGGTATCAGAGTAAAGGGGGGCTGAATACAAATGCCCCCCACACTTTTCAGATGCTATAAATAAATTTGAAAACCATTTATCATTTTCCTTCCACTTCGCAATTATGTGCCACTTTGTGTCGGTCTATCACATAAAATCCCATTTAAATACATTTACGTTTTTCGTTGTAACATGAAAAAGTGTTGAATGTCTCCAAAGGGTATGAATACTTTTTCAAGGCACTGTATTTACTAATTCCAGCAGCATAAGGATTAAACAGAAATAATGTTGATTGAGAGAGTTTAGTTTCGCTAGGTAGGGTAATTAGGGTAGGTAGTAGAGTAATTTTTTCATGAATACAGTTCAGTAAGGCCCCTTTCTCATGGGGCAGATCCGCTTGGCAGACTCCGCTAGCTCAGCGGGGGATTGCTCAGCTGATCCCCGCTGAGCAGGGGGTTGGCAGGTCCATCTCTGCTCACTGTGCAGAGACAGACCTGTGAGAGTCCCCCACTCCTCTATGGGGAGATCAAATGTAAATGGACAGCACGTCTGTTTTCATCCGTTCGGATCCGACCTGCTGGATGGAAGGCTAACATATCGCCATCCGTCTGTTTTCAGCGTACCTTGACGGATCGGATGCGAGATGTGTCCGCTGACATCCGCCTCCCCATAGAGGAGAATGGGTGGCCAGATCAGGTCTGAAAAACAGACAAGCGGACCTGATCGGCCCGACCGTGAGAAAGGGGCCTAAAGCAAATCGGAACCACGACCCACACTGTGCTTGTGGGCTTCCGTCAGTATACGGCTTCCCACAGTCTTGAACATAGATATTCCAGATTTTCGCGCCGCCATACATACAAAACTAGCCGACAACTTAGCTTGTATGTGTCTGAAAAAAACGAATGCCTTTATTGAATAGGAAACAGACTTTTTATACACTTGAGAAGTAGGTCAGTCACTACATGAACAATGACCCGAATATTTACCCAAAACATCACACAATGGTTAGATAACGAGGTACAGATGACTCATGGCTAATCCCATTTAGACAATGTTATCATTAACATGCTAATTAATTCAGTGCACTTAAACCAGCCTGGAAGACAAGACTGCCGGCAACAAAGCTAAAACAAAATACAAAATTACACATTATCCTAAGTATAAACACAGAAGACCTTATTATACAGACAATAGCAAGAGACCCCAGTAGCAGTCTGTCCATCTCCTACATTGAAGTACATGGAATCCACATCTAAGCATTGCTTTGATTATTTAGGAGTCACAGACTTCATGACAACAGGCTATAGGTCTCACAGTGTAAAGTGGGATTAAATCTTCATATTCCTTGAGAGATATTGTTGATGAATATTACTCTCCCATTTGAAGTTATCCAAACCATTTTCTCAGTGTCCATGAAGTCCATAATTTCCTGTGTCACTAATAGACACATGGTGACTTACACATAAGTGGAGCCTAGGGAGCTGAGACAGGGATTTACCAACCTCTCTAAGGTAAGCTGGGTTCCATGGGCCCCTCAACCAAAGTGACTCCCATCATACAAGCAAACCAACAACAGGAGCCATAATGACAATCTAAATAAAACACACGCTGAAAAATGTCCACACTAACCCTAATAAAATTTCCACATTATACAAAAAAATTGGGGTAAATATTGTTTTGTTTTTTTTTTAATTCATGAAAAATGTACTGTGTATTTTTTTAAAATTGTGTTGAAAGACCGCTGTGCAAATATGGTGTGACAAAAAAATTGCAATGATCGCCATTTTATTCTCTAGGGTCTCTGCTAAAAAATATATACATATACAATGTTCGAGGGTTCTAAGTAATTTTCCAGCAAAAAATACCTATTTAAACTTTCAACCACTTGCCGACCGCCCCATGCAGATTTACTGCGGCAGGGTGGCTCTGCTACACATAATCACGTAGATCTACTCTGATTAGACATAGTGGGATGCAAACCGTGGCAGGAGCGGGCTCGATCGCCGCCGGCCTCCCGTGATCTTCGGGGGAAACTGACAAGAGAGCCGCCTGCCTATGTAAACAAAGCAGGCAGCTCTCCTGTCACACAGGCACAATGAGATCTAAGCTGAACCACCGATCTCTGTGTGCCTGTCACAGAGCCCCCCCGTCACAGTCAGTAAGCAAAATTTAGGTTAACACTTAACCCCTTGATCACCCCCTAGTATTAACCCCTTTCCTGCCAGTGTCATTTATACAGTAACAGTGCATATTATTTAGCACCGATTACTGTATTAACCACTTGCCGACCACCGCACGACTATTTACTGCGGCGGGCAGTCGCTCCTGGGCAAACCGACGTAGGATTACGTCGCTCGTCCAAGAGCCTGCAGGGGGCGAGCGCACGCTGCCAGGGGCGCGCTCCCGCTCGTTCCCTGACATCCCCGCGCGAGTGACCGGCGGCTCTGATGTCTGCCGGTCACTCGCAATCTCTCGCTGGAGAGGGAGAGAGACAGGCGGCTGATGTAAACAAAGCCGCCTGTCATTCTCCCTGGTGTAACTGCAGAGACTATACCAGGGGTGGCGAACACGCGGCTCTCGAGCCGCATGCGGCTCCCGGCCGAACTGAATGCGGCTCTTTGGCTCTTATGGTATACTGTGGCTGAATCCCTCTGCGCGTCCGAGCGCAGTACAATTGAATGTCCCGCGCTCGGACCGCGCAGCCGCAGACGTGGCGGCCAGGGAGCAGCAGTGCGCCCTGACCCGCCCATTCTGTAACAATAGCGAATGAGAATTCGCTATTGTCACACGGATCCTCCTCCTGGCCAATCAGGGAGCGGGTCCTCCCGCTTCCTGATTGGCCGAAAGGCAAACACCGTGCCATTGGACGAGGAGGAGGCGCCGCGGGAGGACTGAAGACTCGGAGACGCGGGGAGCCGGGGACTGAAGAGAAGCTGCGTGAGGTAAGTGCGGGGGATCGCTGGCACTCTGCAATCATTGGGGTCAATGTGTGGCTGGCACTCTGCGATTATTGGGGGCAATGTGTGGCTGGCACTCTGCGATTATTGGGGGCAATGTGTGGCTGGCACTCTGCGATTATTGGGGGCAATGTGTGGCTGGCACTCTGCGATTATTGGGGGAAATGTGTGGCTGGCACTCTGCAATCATTGGGGGCAATGTGTGGCTGGCACTCTGCGATCATTGGGGGCAATGTGTGGCTGGCACTCTGCGATCATTGGGGGCAATGTGTGGCTGGCACTTTGCAATCATTGGGGGCAATGTGTGGCTGGCACTCTGCAATCATTGGGGGCAATGTGTGGCTGGCACTCTGCGATCATTGGGGGCAATGTGTGGCTGGCACTTTGCAATCATTGGGGGCAATGTGTGGCTGGCACTCTGCGATTATTGGGGGCAATGTGTGGCTGGCACTCTGCAATCATTGGGGGCAATGTGTGGCTGGCACTCTGCAATCATTGGGGGCAATGCTGTGGCTGGCACTCTGCGATCATTGGGGGAAATGTGTGGCTGGCACTCTGCGATTATTGGGGGCAATGTGTGGCTGGCACTCTGCAATCATTGGGGGCAGTGTGTGGCTGGCACTCTGCAATCATTGGGGGCAGTGTGTGGCTGGCACTCTGCAATCATTGGGGGCAATGCTGTGGCTGGCACTCTGCAATCATTGGGGGCAATGTGTGGCTGGCACTCTGCGATTATTGGGGGCAATGCTGTGGCTGGCACTCTGCGATTATTGGGGGCAATGTGTGGCTGGCACTCTGCAATCATTGGGGGCAGTGTGTGGCTGGCACTCTGCGATTATTGGGGGCAATGTGTGGCTGGCACTCTGCAATCATTGGGGGCAGTGTGTGGCTGGCACTCTGCAATCATTGGGGGCAATGTGTGGCTGGCACTCTGCGATTATTGGGGGCAATGCTGTGGCTGGCACCCTGCGATTATTGGGGGCAATGTGTGGCTGGCACTCTGCAATCATTGGGGGCAGTGTGTGGCTGGCACTCTGCAATCATTGGGGGCAATGTGTGGCTGGCACTCTGCAATCATTGGGGGCAATGTGTGGCTGGCACTCTGCGATCATTGGGGGCAATGCTGTGGCTGGCACTCTGCAATCATTGGGGGCAATGTGTGGCTGGCACTCTGCAATTATTGGGGGCAATGCTGTGGCTGGCACTCTGCGATTATTGGGGGCAGTGTGTGGCTGGCACTCTGCGATCATTCGCAGGTCACTGCGTGGTGTGGCTCTCTGACTCTCACAGTTTAAAATTTTGGCTCCTTTTGTCGAACTTGTTCGCCACCCCTGGACTATACGATCCTGCTATGTAGGATCGTATGTCTCTGTGGTTACATCAAAAGCCACGCCCCTTTACAGTTAGAAACACGCCCCTACGGACACACTTAACCCCTTGATCACCAATAAAGTTAACCCCTTCCCTGCCAGTGTCATTTTTACAGTAACAAAGAAATATTGCTCATGCTGCATAATCCCCAAGGTGCCACATCCCAAAAGTGCAAATTACAACCAAAAAAGGTTCCCCTTGGGTGGGACTTTCAAGGCACCAAATTTAGAGGACAAGTAAATTAGGTAAAATATAGAAACTTTATTAACTTATACAGAAAGATAAAAACAATGGGCAAGCTGTAAAATACTCCACATAAACCAGTGAAAATTAGACCACTGAACCCCCGGGTTTGACCCGACGCGTTTCGGAGTGTGAATTGAACTCCTTCCTCAGGGGTGCCCTTGGAGGGTGGTCTGTAGGTAATTGACATATAACAATTAATTGTCACATATTGCAAAAAACATACAATGCATTGAGGGTCAACATATACAATCTACTTACATAGTTCACTGAAGTGGGAAGTATGAATAGCCTGCCTAATGGTTAAAAGCAAAGGGTAAGCATGCCAACGTTGTCCACTAGGGGTGCCGTCTGGTTATCCTAGAAAGTCTAGGGATCTTGAATGAACTCCTGGATCCACGTGGTCAGCAATTGCCCGCTGGCTAGTCTCGGTCAGAGGCTAGATGGGAGCAGCTGAAACCTTATCACAGCAATTCTGCTGAACAAAAATTCGAGCAATTAATCAAAATGTATACTCAAACAAAAAATATAAAATATATAAAAGAGTGCCCAAAAATAGCTCAAAAAGGTCCATGGGAACAGACGGCCACCAGTGTTACGGGGTACATGGGAGACATAATATATGGGAATGAATGCTGGACTATAGTGTCAAACGCATAGAAAAAATCCCATACAGTAAAAAAGTTTGCAACACTGGCAAAATGGAGCAGAGTGTCTTCTTCATTAAAAGCATTGCAGTGTATCTACTTGATACAAGTATCTGGAGGCTGTCATCATGGATAGAGCTGGGCAAAATAGTGTTGGAGGGCAGGCTGAATTGCTTACCTATAACCGCAACAGTTCATATATACCCGATGGGTGTTGGAGCATGAGAGGTCCTGTGTGTCCGGCGAGGGAGCAAGCAGCTCTCATGTCGGACAGGCAGGGCTTAAGAGGCAGCGCCATCAGCTGAAACAATCATCAGCTGGGTGACGCCGCTTGCTCAGCTGATTGCCAGTGAGGTTCCCTGAAGCGCAGCAGCCGCACACGCCCCCGACCGGAAGTGATCCGGCGGGAGCGCGGACGGCCGGTGCGTTCCACCGGCACGGAGTACACTCTGTCTGCGTGGAGCGCAAACAGAGTGTAGTGGGCATGCGCCGCCAATCTCAGCCAGAGATCGGGATGGAATGGTGCATGCATTTCAAGCGGGCGCCACTAGGTGGCGTCCGCTGTTACCGTGCCAGGCTGCTACCAAGGCGATTCTAGAGAGCAAAGGAGAGTTCTCTCTAGGAAGCAACTACTGACCGTGTCCAGGAGTGTCCAAGGGAAGAAAAAAAGCATATCTTTTGTGTTAATAATGTAAAGAAAGGGGAATTACAATCCACTGAACCTAAAATTGTCCAGGGTTAAATGATCCTCTCATAAATAGGCATAGATATCAGCTATATGAACATATGAGTGTAACCAGAACGTATTCGAGGGACTTATCCTCTAATGTGGCAAAGTAAAACATGCTAAACCAGTCAAAACTAATATTACTTTCAACCAAAAATTAGCGATTCAAAAACTTAAACAAAATTCATCGGTCACGATAAAGCAAGCTGACAAGGGCGGCAACGTTGTCGTCATGAACAATGGCGACTATGTTGCAATGTGTTTAAAGATTTTGAAAAACCTTAATTGGTATAGGAGAATTCCAGCTGATATTGTTACTAAATATCAGCTGGAATTCTACAAGATTGTTGACATGGCATATCTCAATACAATCATTCCCAAGCATACCTGGGAATATGTCCGCACTGTCTTTCCTGTTACCCCCACTTTTTACGCCCTCCCCAAGATACACAAGGACGCCATAAATCCACCAGGGCGTCCTATTATCTCTGGGAGAGGTTCGGTGACAGATAACGCCAGCAAATTAGTGGACAAGTTTCTAAAACCCTTTGTAGTTGCATTACCATCTTATGTGCGAGACACAATACATTTCCTACAAAAAATACAAAATGTGGTGGTCCCCGACAATTGTCTATTGGTCACAATAGACGTCGAGGCATTATATAGTTCTATTCCGCATGATCGGGATCTGGCAGCAGTAAGACGCATATTAACACAAGGACAAAATTTTGATGCCTATGGTGAATTCATCCTGTCCATCCTACAATTTATACTAACACATAACGTGTTCACGTTCAACAGTTCCCACTACCTCCAGGTGCAAGGCGTAGCGATGGGCACATGTTGTGCCCCATCCTACGCCAATTTGTACCTGGGGGAGTGGGAACACACTCTTCTGCATGATGACGGCACCACGATGTACACGGGCCACATCATCATGTGGGTCCGATACATCGATGATGTGTTCATGCTTTGGCATGGACCAGTGGACCTCTTGGAAAAATGGATGGACAGGATGAACAAAAACGAATTCAACCTAAACTTTACCATGAACTGCGACATACATCAGGTCACCTTTCTAGACGTGGAGGTTTACAAAGGCGAGGATGGTGTTCTCCACAGTGGGCTTTATCGAAAGCCCACTGCTGGAAACACCTTACTCCACGCCTCGAGCTTCCACCCACAAAATTTGGTTCGTTCAATCCCCTATGGCCAATATCTTCGTGCTAGACGAAATTGCACTGACTCTGCCAGCTTTCAAAAAGCGGCGGACGCTCTGCGATGTAGACTCCTATCTAGAGGTTACACGAAATCCATTTTGAAAAAAGCATATAAAAAAAGCACTGGCCAGTGACAGAGCACAACTGTTGATTCCTAAGACCTCTAAGCCCATCGATAACAGCCTGAGAATTATCACAAAATACTCGGAACAACATCCCGAAATTCTAACGAGATATTGGCACATGCTTTCCCTCGATCCTATCGTGGGCAAACATGTGGCGGCATATGCCCAACTGACCTATAAAAAAGTGCCCGCCCTTAGAGACCAACTCGTACAAAGCGAATTTACAGCCAACAGAGGCAAAGATCATTGTAAATTTAAAGGGACCTTTATGTGCGGAGCATGCAAGTACTGCAAATACATGTACACGAGTAAAAACCCAATACTACCAAATGGACAGGTCTTCAGGCCACAACACTTTGCCAACTGCCGCACCCACGGAGTGGTATATTTACTTCTCTGTGGGTGCGGCTGTTTCTATGTTGGCAAGACCAAACTTGAATTTACGAAACATGCATGTAGGCACATAAAAAGTATTACAACACGTGACCCTGATTTACCGCTAGGACGCCATGCTGCCCTGGTTCATCCAGACAGAATCCCTAAGATCAAATTTTTGATCTTAGACAGAAAACATCCTAACCCCAGAGGAGGGGACTGGAATAAGACCCTCCTCCAAATGGAGTTACGATGGATATACCGCTTGAGAGCGACTGAACCACCAGGACTTAATGATCAAATATCCTTTAGACCATTGAGGGGTTTGCCTCTGGAGGCATGGAAAAATAGGCCCGTGACAAGACTGTCATCATTATATATGTGGACAAATCTGGCATATGCCAGATTGACTTTTTAACTGGCTCAACAAGTGGGCCCTCTTTCTTGTTTTTCCCCTTCTCATCTGTTTTCTTATCTCCTTTTGTCCCCCTTCCCTTCCTTCTTCCCTTCCCTCCTCTCCTTTCTTTTCTTTTGAGTTTCCCAATCCAGTTCTGTCCTTCCCTTCGTTCCTCCCCCCTTTTTTCCCTCCCCCCCTTTTTTCCCTTTCCCAGACAGCCATCCTTTCTTTTTTTAGTCCTCATCCCCCTTTTTCTTCATCTACATCATTATTTTTTTTTGTCTATTGTGTTACATGTTTTCGGTGTATAACCTGCATTCTGCCTCAATATTCCTGCATTTGTAACAAATGGTATAGCATGTTTTACTTTGCCACATTAGAGGATAAGTCCCTCGAATACGTTCTGGTTACACTCATATGTTCATATAGCTGATATCTATGCCTATTTATGAGAGGATCATTTAACCCTGGACAATTTTAGGTTCAGTGGATTGTAATTCCCCTTTCTTTACATTATTAACACAAAAGATATGCTTTTTTTCTTCCCTTGGACACTCCTGGACACGGTCAGTAGTTGCTTCCTAGAGAGAACTCTCCTTTGCTCTCTACAATCGCCTTGGTAGCAGCCTGGCGCGGTAACAGCGGACGCCACCTAGTGGCGCCCGCTTGAAATGCATGCACCATTCCATCCCGATCTCTGGCTGAGATTGGCGGCGCATGCCCACTACACTCTGTTTGCGCTCCACGCAGACAGAGTGTACTCCGTGCCGGTGGAACGCACCGGCCGTCCGCGCTCCCGCCGGATCACTTCTGGTCGGGGGCGTGTGCGGCTGCTGCGCTTCAGGGAACTTCACTGGCAATCAGCTGAGCAAGCGGTGTCACCCAGCTGATGATTGTTTCAGCTGATGGCGCTGCCTCTTAAGCCCTGCCTGTCTGACATGAGAGCTGCTTGCTCCCTCGCCGGACACGCAGGACCTCTCATGCTCCAACACCCATCGGGTATATATGAACTGTTGCGGTTATAGGTAAGCAATTCAGCCTGCCCTCCAACACTATTTTGCCCAGCTCTATCCATGATGATGACAGCCTCCAGATACTTGTATCAAGTAGATACACTGCAATGCTTTTAATGAAGAAGACACTCTGCTCCATTTTGCCAGTGTTGCAAACTTTTTTACTGTATGGGATTTTTTCTATGCGTTTGACACTATAGTCCAGCATTCATTCCCATATATTATGTCTCCCATGTACCCCGTAACACTGGTGGCCGTCTGTTCCCATGGACCTTTTTGAGCTATTTTTGGGCACTCTTTTATATATTTTATATTTTTTGTTTGAGTATACATTTTGATTAATTGCTCGAATTTTTGTTCAGCAGAATTGCTGTGATAAGGTTTCAGCTGCTCCCATCTAGCCTCTGACCGAGACTAGCCAGCGGGCAATTGCTGACCACGTGGATCCAGGAGTTCATTCAAGATCCCTAGACTTTCTAGGATAACCAGACGGCACCCCTAGTGGACAACGTTGGCATGCTTACCCTTTGCTTTTAACCATTAGGCAGGCTATTCATACTTCCCACTTCAGTGAACTATGTAAGTAGATTGTATATGTTGACCCTCAATGCATTGTATGTTTTTTGCAATATGTGACAATTAATTGTTATATGTCAATTACCTACAGACCACCCTCCAAGGGCACCCCTGAGGAAGGAGTTCAATTCACACTCCGAAACGCGTCGGGTCAAACCCGGGGGTTCAGTGGTCTAATTTTCACTGGTTTATGTGGAGTATTTTACAGCTTGCCCATTGTTTTTATCTTTCTGTATAAGTTAATAAAGTTTCTATATTTTACCTACTTTACTTGTCCTCTAAATTTGGTGCCCTGAAAGTCCCACCCAAGGGGAACCTTTTTTGGTTGTGATTTTTACAGTAACAGTGCATATTTATAGCACTGATTACTGTAGTAATGTCACTGGTACTCCCAAAAGTGTCAGGGGTCCGATCTGTCCGCCGCAATGTCGCAGTCCCGCAAAAAAAAAAATCGCAGATCGCCGCCATTACTAGTTAAAAAAACAATAAAAATGACGTAAATCTTTCCCGTAGTTAGTAAACGCAATAACTTTTGCGCAAACCAATCAAAATACCCTTATTGAGATTTTTTTTTACCAAAAATATGTAGCAGAAAACAAATTGGCTTAAAATGTTAAAAAATTTGGATTTTTACATTTTGTTTGAGAATTTCATATAAAAATAATGTGAAAAATATTGTTATTTTTTCAAAATTGTCGCTCTTTTTTTGTTTATAGTGCAACAAATAAAAATCGCACAGGTGATCAAATACCACCAAAAGAAAGCTCTGTTTGTGAGGAAAAAAGGTCAATTTCATTTGGGTACAGCGTCACACGACCGCGCAATTGTCCGTTAAAGTCACGCAGAGCCGGATCGCAAAATAGGCCCTTTTCTTTCAGCAGCCAAATCCTCCGGAGCTTAAGTGGTTAATGTCACTGGTCCCCAAAAAGTGTCACTTAGTGTCAGTACAATGGAACATACATGGGTTATGGGACTTTAGATGAGGCAACACACAAAATAAGCATATTAATACTTTTATTACATGGTAGGAAAAATAGATTTAATGGTACAATCAAATGACAGACATCAAATCATTATATAGAATGAGCTAATCCACAATCAATAAATAGGTATAAAAATATAATTTCATAATCATCGCAACATAGGCATAAATATTATCACATTTTAAAATAATCGCTTGTCATCCTAAGCGTTTCGTGGAGCTGGTCCACTCATCGGGAGTGGATGCATGAAATATATAGATCAGCTCAAAAAGGAGAAAAATAAATAAATAAAAATAATAAAATCAGCAGCCATGGAGCAAGGGGATCAAGGAGAAACGTCTATGCCGGGGACCGTGGCGGAGTAACTCAACCGAACTCCTGGGCAAACAGAGGGAGTACCAGGTAACAAAGGGTCAAAATTATGAGAATGTTTAATAGCGACTCCAGGCTATATCTATCTGCAAAAAAAATGAAATAATAATATGTAGGAGTATATGTATATTGAATAGTGTTACACATGTAACGATATAAATGTATACGGAGTCGCACAAGAAAATTGTCTCTTTTTTTGTTTATAGCACAAAATCAAAAAATCGCAGAGGTGATCAAATACCACCAATAGAAAGTTCTATTTGTGGGGAAAAAAAAGAATCAAAAGGACATCAATTTTTTTTGGGGTACAGCGTCGCTCGACCACGCAATTGTTAGTTAAAGTAACGCAATGGCCTGGTCATTAAGGGGGCAAATACTTCCGGAGCTGAAGTGGTTAAACAAAAAGTTCCAGAAAAGGTCTGGTCTTGGTGGATCCATTTCCAAAATGATTCTTTGCGTGGTGAATGAATGAAACAGTTACACATAAAGAATGTGACATTGTATATTATTTGTAGCACATATTTGAACTTTAGCGCCGGTTGTGTATGCGATGATAATAATACTCCATGACAAGTTCTCTTTTAATACTTTTGACAAGAATCATCCTTAACACGGATGACACCCTCTTATCCAAATTTAGAGGCACGGTGTCCTGATGGAACATTTATAGGTTGTCACCCCGAATTCTGGTGAGATTAGTGCCTAGACCCGGAGTCTGTCCCTCTCGCTGTTACCGGCTAAGAAAGCCCAGGAGAATCCAGACTGCAGGCTTAGCTGAAGCCAGCTAATTACTGCTACTGGATATTCAGGGTACAAGGAGGTCAGATGCCCATCATTCCAGACTGTGATCCTTGTTATAATGGGTCTTAGCTAATTATGGGATGTGGTCTCCAGTCTGGTTCTAAGCTTCTGTACATAGCCCAGCTATTTACAAAAGCTTTACACCGTCAGCTTCTGAGTTGGAGATATACAGCAGACATGACATATTCCGCCTGGGCTGTTTACTCCAACATTTTCTATCCTCTGCTTCCAAGCACATGGCAGAGTCTGTATTCCATCTCCCATCTGGACAGACCAAGGAATGTCAGTCCTGGAGTCTTCTTCTGTGTTTGGGTGAACGAAGAACCTGGCCGCATTTCCCTAAGAATTACTCATCGCCAGAAAAATTCCAGTATGAGTTTGGACTTTTCAAAATAGATCACATGCCATCTTTTTTTTATAATTCGTAAAGGGGAAAGTTAAACCACTTTAGGACCACCCGCCTGCATTGTGCTGCGGACAGGCGGCTCCTACAAATACAGCGATGTACCCATGGGTGTCCGCAGAACTTTTTACAGGGGGGGGCATCATTTTAAGGTCACCCATGCTCTGCCCCTTTTCACCCCCATAGATCCCCCTTTAGAGCAGGCCAGGGTGGTCAAATACCCCCAAATCTCACAGGTGATCAAATACCCCCAAAAGGAAGCTCTGTTTGTGGGAAAAAAAGGAAGTCCATTTCATTTGGGTACAGCGTCGCACGACCGCGCAATTGTCCGTTAAAATCACGCAGTGCCGAATCACAAAATAGGGCCTGGTCTTTGAGCAGCCAAATCCTCCGTGGGCTAAAGTGGTTAATGTCTAAACCACTGGCAACAAAAGTGAGTACACCCATAAGTGACAATGTCCAAATTGGGCCCAAAGTGTCAATATTTTGTGTGGCCACCATTATTTTCCAGCACTGCCTTAACCCTCTTGGGCATGGAGTTCACCAGAGCTTCACAGGTTGCCACTGGAGTCCTCTTCCACTCCTCCATGAGGACATCACAGAGCTGATGGATGTTAGAGACCTTGCGCTCCTCCACCTTCCATTTGAGGATGCCCCACAGATGCTCAATAGGGTTTAGGTCTGGAGACATGCTTGGCCAGTCCATCACCTTTACCCTCAGCTTCTTTAGCAAGGCAGTGGTCGTCTTGGAGGTGTGTTTGGGGTCGTTATCATGTTGGAATACTGCCCTGCGGCCCAGTCTCTGAAGGGAGGAGATCATTCTCTGCTTCAGTATGTCACAGTACATGTTGGCATTTATGGTTTTCTCAATGAACTGTAGCTCTCCAGTGCCAGCAGGCAGTGGCGGCCGGTCTATAGGGGGCGCAGGTGCGCCGCCCCCCAATCTGTGCAAAGAAGGAAAAAAAAAATTAGCATTTGAAGCCCACTAGGGGCGCCAGACCTACTGCTGGTTTTGCACCCCACGTGCACCAGGCAGAGGTGCCGATTGGCGGCCTTCTGGGGGTCATCGGGACGCAGAGCAATGCGCCCCGACACTCCCCACTGTGGTGCTGTCTTGGCTGTGATTGGTCAAGACTCCAACCTGGACCAATCAATCATACAGGAGGACATCCCGGTTGACGTCGCGTGGGGGCGGTGTGTGCGTCAATCACTCACCGTCCCGGCTTCACCTTCCCGCCCGCCGTCAGAGAGGAGGAGCAGCGGCATGCGTGATCGAGGAAGAAGACGTCTCGTCTCCAGAGTCCCGAGTCTCCCGAGTCCCACCGTCAGCAGCAAAGAGCATCAGAGTCGGTCCGGTCGTCATGAGAGAGCCAGCCCAAGAGCAGGAGGTAAGTGAGTTAATGCAGCGGCTGCCTCAGACTCAGTGCCTCCCTCCTCTCTCTCCTCCGGCGGTGGTGGGGGGGCACACTGTGGTCACTCTACATTGATGGGGGCACGCTGTGGTCACTCTACATTGAAGGGGGCACGCTGTGGTCACTCTACATTGATGGGGGCACGCTGTGGTCACTTTAGATTGATGGGGGCATGCTGTGGTCACTTTACATTGATGGGGGCACGCTGTGGTCATTCTACATTGAAGGGGGCACGCTGTGGTCACTCTACATTGATGGAAGCATGCTGTGGTCACTTTACATTGATAGCAAAAAAGAGAAAAATGGCCCTGATGGGACTTTAAATGAAGTGGATGCATGAGTCGCTGATGCATAAAAGTAGATTTTAATGAGTAAAAAACATGTAAGCAAAAACATGCATTGACCAACAGATGGAGTACAAAATATGGCATGGGAAGATTTCAACAGCAACATTGATATAAAAAATCATATAACATGGAGTGAGCAGGGTACACACAAAATTGTCTTAAATATAATGTACAACATAGTATAAAACTCGACGCGTTTCGTGGGTCTGTAGCCCACTCATCAGGAGTATGTACAGGTAAACCTGTCAAAGCAATAAAAGACTTGTATGTAATATCAAAAACCAATAGATGTTGGAGATAAATCAGCAAGTACTAGCCTTGTGCTATACATTCATATCCTTTCTGACTACTACTAAGTGATACATTGTACTTATACTCTGATACAAAATATCTACATCTTTCTATTCAATGCTGCGTTATCCTACATGCTCAGACATTATTTACCACAAGTGTCCTCCCCTGGCTTCCCATCTCACTGCCGTGGACTCATGTTCCTTCAGCTCCCGGGTCAGACAATTTGCGCCCCCACCATATGGCAATGTCGCTTTCACCAGTGAAATATGGCTCCATGTAAGTATGGTTTCCCCACTTGGGTCATACAATTGCTGAAAATCCATACTTGCTGATTTATCTCCAACATCTATTGGTTTTTGACATTACATACAAGTCTTTTATTGCTTTGACAGGTTTACCTGTACATACTCCTGATGAGTGGGCTACAGACCCACGAAACGCGTTGAGTTTTCTACTATGTTGTACATTATATTTAAGACAATTTTGTGTGTACCCTGCTCACTCCATGTTATATGATTTTTTATATCAATATTGCTGTTGAAATCTTGCCATGCCATATTTTGTACTCCATCTGTTGGTCAATGCATGTTTTTGCTTACATGTTTTTTACTCATTAAAATCTACTTTTATGCATCAGCGACTCATGAATCCACTTCATTTAAAGTCCCATCTGGGCCATTTTTCTCTTTTTTGGTTGATTTAGGGATGGAAGTGGATGTAATAGACAACATCAGACCATTTCCCAGTTTCTTTACATTGATGGGGGCATGCTGTGGTCACTCTACATTGAAGGGGCACTGGTCACTCTGCATTGATGGGGGCACGCTGTACCTTGATTACTGAAGTCCCCTTTCACACTTGTGTGACCTCAAAGTCACGCTATTTTTTACCGCGTTTTTTGCTGCGAAGCAATGCCCATTACATTTTTTTTATTTGCGCCCCCCCCCCCCCAAATATTTTGAGCACCAGCCACCACTGCCAGCAGCACTCATGCAGCCCCAGACCATGACACTCCCACCACCATTCTTGACTGTAGGCAAGACACACTTGTCTTTGTACTCCTCACCTGGTTGCTGCCACACAGGCTTGACACCATCTGAACCAAATAAGTTTATCTTGGTCTCATCAGAGCACAGGAGATGGTTCC
This sequence comes from Pelophylax lessonae, assembly GCF_965119305.1. Lineage (NCBI taxonomy): Eukaryota > Metazoa > Chordata > Amphibia > Anura > Ranidae > Pelophylax > Pelophylax lessonae. Next base: position 13,588,506 of record NC_138771.1, on the reverse strand, counting down.
AGTAATCCATGTCCTTAGTCTGCTTGTCTTCAGCAAACTGTTTGTGGGCTTTCTTGTGCATCATCTTTAGAAGAGGCTTCCTTCTGGGATGACAGCCATGCAGACCAATTTGATGCAGTGTGTGGGGTAGTCTGAGCACTGACAGGCTGACCCCCCACCCCCTTCAACCTCTGCAGCAATATTGGCAGCACTCATATGTTTATTTCCCAAAATCAATCTCTGGATATGATGCTGAGCACATGCACTCAACTTCTTTCGTCGACTATGACGAGGACTGTTCTAAGTGGAACCTGTCCTATTAAACCTCTGTATCGTCTTGACCACCATGCTGCAGCTCAGTTTCAGGGTCGTAGCAATGTTCTTATAGCCTAGGCCATCTTTATGTAGAGCAACAATTCTTTTTTTTAGATCCTCAGAGTTCTTTGCCTTCAGGTGCCACGTTGAACTTTCAGTGACCAGTATGAGAGAGTGAGAGCGATAACACCAAATTTAACACACCTGCTCCTCATTCACACCTGAGACCTTGTAACACTAACAAGTCACATGACACCGGGGAGGGAGAATGGCTAATTGGGCCGAATTTGGACATTTTCACTTAGGGGTGTACTCACTTTTGTTGCCAGCGGTTTAGACATTAATGGCTGTGTGTTGAGTTATTTTGAGGGTCGTTTCCGGTTCCATGATCGCCTTGTACACCTGAGCGTCCTCATCTTGGTTCGGTATATGGTCTATCAAATGCATGCATATTTTAATGCCCTGTATGTGTTTTTGACTCTTGTTATTTTTTGTCTCTTTTTTTGTTTGTTTAAAATTTGGTAATTCAATAAAGTTATTTTTTTATACAATACACAGTGTCTAGTGGCATTTACAGTCCCATTCCAAAAGGGGAATTTTCTTTGTATACATGTGTTGAGTTATTTTGAGGGGACAGCAAATTTACACTGTTATACAAGCTGTACACTCACTACTTTACATTGTAGCAAAGTGTCATTTCTTCAGTGTTGTCACATGAAAAGATGGAATAAAATATTTACAAACATGTGAGGGGTGTACTCACTTATGTGAGATACTGTGTGTGTATATATATTAATATATCAATACATTATTTTCTTTTTTGTTTAGAGATTTCTTTTTCAACACATTGTGACCAGACAAATACAGTGCTACCATAGTAGCACCATACTACTCTGAGGAAGTGATCAGGATTTTTTTTTTACACATTATGATTGCTTATACCAGTCAATTTCATTGCTATAAGCAACCATTTTTTACTGAATGAAACTGGTTCATTCAGTGTCTTTTGTTGTGATTAGCTGTGTTTGGCCAAAGCTAATGACATGGTACAGATGGGCTTTGATTGGCCCTGTCTGTACCAAGTGATCACTGTGACCAATCACAGCTAGCAACACAATTGTATACAATGGATGGCATGAAAGGCATGTGATCTGCTGTGAGTGGTCACAGCAATCATATGACACTGGCGGCGGGCCGGTATAGTGATTAGTCATCCACTGTGTCTGTTGGACACAGCCGGTGACAAACCGCAACCCTGCACTGCCCGTGAGTTATAATGGCACAAGTTCTACAGAGCTCCACCTTAACACCTTCCCGCCTGGCCTATAGCAGATTGCTGGCCGGCAATCTGCTATAGGCCGGGCAGGAAGGTGTTAAGGTGGAGCACAGCACTTGTGCTATTATAACGGCTCAGGAATCTTTGCTAAATTCCCTGTACATGTCCATTAAAGTGTTTTATAAGCCATTGTCTAGCATTTTGCAGAGTACAGTAAGGACTGGTCAGAGAGGCATCACTTAGGGTGTTTTCACTCTTGGTGCGATTGCCTGGTCTGAACCGGAGTACGATTGCTCCCCCCGATGGACTATGTTCACATTCTATTTTTGTATCCGAACCGCAGTATACTTGTGCCATCAAGCTGCAGCCGCATGTACTCATGTTGCTTGGCAACCGCTGTAAACGAGAAGGTGCCAAAATGGATAGAATTGCTCGCTTTGGTACGATTGTGTTCTCATCAGCAGCGAACCGTACTGGAGTTCACATGAACCGTACCCCAGACCACCCTTTTTAAGTGGACTCCAGTACGGTTCGCAGGTGCGCACCCGAGTTCAAAGACAGTGTTCACATCATCAAAAAGAACTGAATTTTGACGTCGATCGAACCCGGGTGCACACCAAAAGTGCTAGTGTGAAAATGCCCTTAGGCACAGTTGGCCAGTTTGAACAAGTTATGTGAATATGAACCAAAAATTCATTTTTATGCAAAAGTGTGCTAAAACTGTGCAAGGGTGTATAGCAGTGTGCAAAGGGGTTCATTTAGAATTCTCAGCGTTTTCAAGGGGGAAACACATCTGGAATTGTTCATGTATTGCAGAGATGTATTGGTTTTGTTTAGCCATACTCTTTAGGTGCAGAAGTATAAAGGAGATCAAATGTTTGATTCAGCAAACACTTTCCAGATGGAACTCTTCACGTGAGTTGAAGAAAGCAGACAAGAACATATTCTTACAATGCTGTTCTCTTTCTCCCGCAGGCCCATAAATCATTGCCCGGGGGGTTGCAGATCTTTTTAAGCAGAGATGTGCCGAAATGCAGAATGCATTCTGGCTCCAAAGAAAGGTATAGGGCCCGTGGGGAGTGCACCGGCCCCACAGGATCCTGGTATTTTACTGATAAAACACAGAATGAACATTCGTTTAGCGTGAGAACTTTTTTTTTTTTTTTTGTAAAGATTTAATTTTCTTTGGTCATGTAACCAACCTGTCATTATCAATTAACAAGATATTCTCTTAAAAATGGGTGTGCTTGTGTGCTGCTATGTTGTGCTATAAGACTCCAAAACTTACTAAGCGGATCGCTCACACCTATATACACTCTCTAAACCTCTAAATGTGTATCAATGTGCAAATTTGTATTCAGAAGTGGTGCCATACTAAAAAAAAAAAGTGCCGTCGCACTCCCAAATGTTAATGTGCTAGTATCCCTTTAAATATTTTTGCATAGCAATTTGCAGAATCAGTATATATCAAAATATATATAACAAACAAAACAAAGAATGGATTAGTCCATAAAGTGTCCTTTGTTATGAATTTGCTTGCATATGCTCAATCTTATATAAAAAACAGGCTTGTGTTCACATATCCAAACGTCTGCTTCCTTAACCACTTCCCCAAACTCACATAGATCTACGTCGGCTGCAATAAGTGGTTATACCGGTTGATGCCTGCAGCTAAAGGCATCATCCCGGTACCATTTTTTTTTAGAGCCGGTGGTCGGCTTTCAGGTGGTGGGAGCCGCTTGGGCGTTACCCCAGCAAGCGGGAGGGGACGCGCCCCCCCACCTACCCTCCCGCAGCTCTGCCCAGGTCTCTTGTCCCACTGGGAGACGAGCAACCAGCTGGCACGTCCACGGGCTGGTTGGAATCCCAAACGAAACCGGATTCGGCTTCGATCGGGTCTCCGATGATGTAACCCGGAAGCCGTATTTCATGACGTCACGTCCAGGTTACTCAGTGGCTAAAGGCGCCAAATTTTAAAAAGTGACTGCTCAAAAATGCAGTTTTCAGCATTTTGAATAAATGGAAGAGTAGTGGAGGGATTTGGGGTCTTTTAGACCCCCGATCCCTCCATAAAGAGTACCTGTCACTGCCTATTGCTGTCACAAGGGATGTTTACATTGCTTGTGACAGCAATAAAGGTGATCAGATTTATTTTTTATTTTTTTAAAAAACCTGTGCTAAAGTTCAAAAATTAAAAGTAGTACAAAAAAAAAATGTAAAAAGCGCCCCCATCGATGTGAGCTCGCACACTAAAGAAAACGTATACGGAAGTCGCACCCGCAAACGAAAGCGCTGTTCAAACCACACACAAAAGGGGCTAACTTTACTGTTTAGTTTTTTTTTTTAAATGCAGTGAAATGTATTTTTTTCCAAAAATGGCATTTGAAAGAACGCTACGCAAATACTGCGTGACAAAAAATATTGCAACGACCGCCACTTTTTTCTTCAGTCTTTGTATATATATATATATATATATATATATATATATATATATATATATATAATGTTTGGGGGTTCTAAGTAATTTCTAGCAAAAAATACAAATTTTAACTTGTAAACAACATGTGTCAGAAATTAGCTCGGTCCAGAAGTGGTTAATTAGTGTTCACAACTATGTGCTCCAATCATCCACATACATTAGTGATAATCCCCTCCCCCGAAAATTGTATAGTGTATGGCCAGCCTAAGTACATGTATTGCAGAGAGACACTGCATTTGTTTTTTTTCTCTGACATACATTTGAATTGGAGGAACCCAAAACCACCAATCAGAATTCACTCTGCAAAAGTCAAACTTTTCTAAAAAAGAAATCTTTACTGATTATGGTTGTGTGTTTCCGTTTAGAAATTCAGTTCCTTCTAAAATATGATGTATACCTTTCCCCCGCTTTTTGGTATAATTTAAGCACAGAGTATCTTGTTAAATTACATTCAAAAGTGGTGCCGCACTCCCAAATGCTAATGTGCTAATATCCCTTTAAATCTGTTTGCATAGCAATTTTCAGAATCAGCATATCATAATAAACCATATATACCATAAAACAAACAATGCATCAGTCCATAAGGTGTCCTTTGGTATGAATTTGCTTTGCATATGGTCAGTCTTTCTTAAAAAAACAGGCTTGTGTTCACATATCCAAATTCCTGCTTTCTTAATTAGTGTTCACCACTATGTGCTCCAATCATCCACATACATTAGTGATAATCCCCTCCCCCTGATGTGCCCTCACCTGAGGGATAAGACCACCCAATGTGTCCCCTTCTGGGGATCCGTTTTTTTGCGGTTCCACTCCTTTGGTGGCAATGTTGAGATTAGAATCCTCCTTCTCTTACACTTATCTCCATACACCCAAATCATAAAGAGAGAGCTGGACATAGCGCTTTATCTTTTAAAACAACCGGTATTAAGCATCAAAACACTCACATTTTCCTGGTGCTTAGAGTGCACCAAACTGTGAAAAGCATTATCACTGCGAGTATAAGACAATTAAACAGTACTACGACCGTACCACAAATATCCCCTGAGGAAGCCACGTGACCCTGTGGCGTAACGTGTAGGGGAGAGGCCAATCTGTCGCCACGATAAGGCACGCATTGTGAGCATATCGTGGTAATGCTGTGTCTTATACCCACAGTGTGAGGACTGAATGCTCTTCACAGTTTGGTGCACTCTAAGCACAAGGAAAATGTGAGTGTTTTTATACTTAGTGCTTTATCTTTTAAAACAACCGGTTTATTAAACACTAAGTATAAAAACACTCAGTTTGGTGCACTCTAAGCACCAGGAAAATGTGAGTGTTTTTATACTTAGTGCTTTATCTTTTAAAATAACAGGTTTATTAAACACCAAGTATAAAAACACTCACATTTTCCTGGTGCTTAGAGTGGACCAAACTGTGAAAAGCATTCAGTCCTCACAGTGCAGGTATAAGACAACCAGACAGTATTACCAAGGTATACTTACAAGGCGTGCCTCAGCGTGACGACAGATTGGCCCCTCCCCTACATGTTACGCCACAGGGACACGTGGCCTCCTCAGGGGGATATCTGTGATACTGTGGTAATTGTCTGATTGTCTTATACCCAGACTGTGAGGACTGAATGCTATTCACAGTTTGTTGCACTATAAGCCCCAGGAAAATGTGAGTGTTTTTATGCTTAGTGTTTAATAAACCGGTTATTTTAAAAGATAAAGCACTATGTCCAGCTTTCTCTCTTTAAGATTTAGGTGTATGGAGAAAAGTGTAAGAGGAGGAAGATTCTAATCTCAGGATTGGCAGCAAAGGAGGGAAACCGCATAAAACAGATCCCCAGAGAGGAGACACATTGGGTGGTCTTATCCCTCAGGTGAGGGCACATCAGGGGGGAGGGGATTATCACTAATGTATGTGGATGATTGGAGCACATAGTGGTGAACACTAATTAAGAAAGCAGGAATTTGGATATGTGAACACAAGCCTGTTTTTTTTAAGAAAGACTGACCATATGCAAAGCAAATTCATACCAAAGGACACCTTATGGACTGATGCATTGTTTGTTTTATGGTATATATGGTTTATTATGATATGCTGATTCTGAAAATTGCTATGCAAACAGATTTAAAGGGATATTAGCACATTAGCATTTGGGAGTGCGGCACCACTTTTGAATGTAATTTAACAAGATACTCTGTGCTTAAATTATACCAAAAAGCGGGGGAAAGGTATACATCATATTTTAGAAGGAACTGAATTTCTAAACGGAAACACACAACCATAATCAGTAAAGATTTCTTTTTTAGAAAAGTTTGACTTTTGCAGAGTGAATTCTGATTGGTGGTTTTGGGTTCCTCCAATTCAAATGTATGTCAGAGAAAAAAAACAAATGCAGTGTCTTTCTGCAATCCATGTACTTAGGTATTTTTTGTACTTGCAGGGGATAATACCGATTTTTATATAAAAGTAATCAGCTTCTAAGTCCTGCTGTCGGCTGACAACACACAGCAATTTTATGGACTATGTGGTGTCAGCCCTGCCTAGCTTTCTCTTGCCAGACTGCCAAGATCAACCTACTCCCCCCATCTCCACAAAATAAAAGCTGATCATTCTGTAATCACAAAATGTGCAGCCTGCCACGGGCTAGGAGTCCGCTTAACCAGGTAACGACCGCCCTATTGGAGCTTTACACACACACACACACTGTGTGTGTGTGTGTGTGTGTGTGTGTGTGTGTATATATGTATATATATATATATATATATATATATATATATATATATATATATATATATATATATATACACACACACACACATACATACATACATACATACATACATACATACATACATACACACATACACACACACACACAGTCTGATCAGTCTTCTCTTTGTATGAGCTGAAAGTTTAGAGGGACGGCCAGGTCTTCGTAGATTTGCAGTGGTCTGATACTCCTTCCATTTCAATATTATCGCTTGCACAGTGCTCCTTGGGATGTTTAAAGCTTGGGAAATCTTTTTGTATCCAAATCCGGCTTTAAACTTCTCCACAACAGTATCTCGGACCTGCCTGGTGTGTTCCTTGTTCTTCATGATGCTCTCTGCGTTTTAAACGGACCTCTGAGACTATCACAGTGCAGGTGCATTTATACGGAGACTTGATTACACACAGGTGGATTCTATTTATCATCATTAGTCATTTAGGTCAACAATGGATCATTCAGAGATCCTCACTGAACTTCTGGAGAGAGTTTGCTGCACTGAAAGTAAAGGGGCTGAATAATTTTGCACGCCCAATTATTCAGTTTTTTCATTTGTTAAAAAAGTTTGAAATCTCCAATAAATTTCGCTCCACTTCATGATTGTGTCCCACTTGTTGATTCTTCACAAAAAATTACAGTTTTAAATCTATGTTGGAAGCCTGAAATGTGGCAAAAGGTCGAAAAGTTCAAGGGGGCCGAATACTTTCGCAAAGCACTGTATATACACATATACGCACATGAACTTTAGCTAGACACGAGTGCAGCACTTAAAACTATGGAATCGCACAGGTCTATGTGATAAGTGTACTATCGCCTACAAGTAGAGGTCCACGTTGGGCGGAGCTGCTCACGTGACGTCACGTAGCTGTGATCGCTGCTCGTAGCGGAGTTTCAGATGTGAGTGGCTATACTTTGTTTTATTGTTGTATATGCAATGTAACTACAATAAATATTTTTTTTTTACTATACACTTATCTTTGGACTTTATGGAGAGGAATAAGTGTGGCATTATCCTGGCTATTTGAATGGGATCGATCATCTCTAGTCTGTGGATGTGTGATAACCCGTCTTTCTACCTTACCAACTCGGAACCTTTGGGTGGAGATACCATTGGCGAGCAATAGGCGTTTTACTAATTAAAATCTGGTGAGTTTGCACGGCATGCGGCGTGAAGGAGCAGGTCTATGTTTTCCATCACGGGTGCACCTCCTCCTGTTTGTTTTGCAATGGAATATTGAATCTACTACACCATGATATTCTTTATTTTATTTATTTTTCACGGTTATTCCCATGAATCGAGCTTTAGAATCTCTATGAATTGAGATATACCTCCCTCTCCTCTCATCAGGACAGATTTTACAGGGACCTTTATGGATTGCTGCCCATTTTTCATGTGAATTTTGAAATGAATTTTATTCCAAAGAATTTTTTTGATGCCATAATTTTGGTCTATTTCATCAGAATTTATTAGTGCTGCAATTTTGAAGTTTATTTATTTTTGTGAGAGGCATGTGTATCTTTTATTGCTAGCAGCTGGTTTATTGTACTTGGGCTGATCCTTTACTGACTTTTACTGTAATGTCCCACATAGTTCTGGGTCATTGGGATACATATAAGCCATATAAAAACACAAACACACGTAAGTAAAGTCTCTTTATTTTAGTTTATATGAACCGGTGAACACAGCCCCCCTCAGCCTATAGCATGACAACCCCCTAAGAGAGCACAGAGGTGCCCAGCTAGGCTATATATATATATATATATATATATATATATATATATATATATATATATATATGCTACACTGCTTTGCAGACCCTGCTATTACATCAGACTAGACAGCAACAAAAGTCAGACAGCAAATCTATAGCTATACAGGCCTACTGTACAGTTCCACCACCCCAAAGACTATGTGCTACAAGATTAGATAACTTGAAAAAAAAAAAAAAATCATCAGACCAGCTGATCTATTCCATGTTAAAGATAAGTAAATCAAAATCTCCATACAAAATATATATATATTTATAAATATAGATCTCTATGTACTGGGAGTGTAAACTTGTATTGGAAAGTGTAAACTGGTATATAGGACGACCCCCAAAAGTCTCATAAAAATAAGCTGTCTATGAACCCGGCCAGCCAGGTTCGCCCCTCGGTGACACACTTTGCTCTGCGAGGTCTAATTAATCCTGGTCTCCTCCTACTTCTTGGGTCTCCATCGCGCCATTCGTTGGTACTCGACAAACACAAAAAGGTCGAAGCCTTTGCACAAAGAGACTCGGGGGTGATGTCAGATGATTGGCACCGGTTTAGCTCCGGTTCACGCTGGTGCGACTTAAGTGAAAATAAATTAAATTTCAATGCGGCTCTTAAATAGGTTCCAAAATGTGAAAGTAATAATACAAAAAAAAAAAAAAAAAAAAAAAGGAGGGGGGTATCTATTCCAGAAAATATAGTGAAAAGTCCACAAAGTGACAAGGGGGGGGGGGGGGTATTGGGACTATGCAATTATCAAAGAAAAATATAATGGAGAATAGAAATGTAAATATTAGAAATTAATATTATAAAAAAAAATGTTATTGATACAAAACGCAGTAAAATACATGAAAGATCATTGTTGGGTAAGATAAAAAAACATGAAAGCATACAAGAGGATATTAATGTATATATCTCTTAGATAGCAAGCTCTAACGAGCCTGATTTCTACTCTATTAAAGTGTATTGTACTTGTACCAGTTGTAAAGCGCTGCGTAAACTGTCTGCGCTATATAAATCCTAATAAATATATATATATATATATATATATATATATATATATATATATATATATATATATATATATATATATATATATATATATATATATATATATATATATATATATATATATATATATATATGGGAAGACCCCTGGTATGTATGTATGTATGTATATATATATATATATATTTATTTATTATATTATATATATTATATAATAGTAGTGGGCCCCCGACGCGTTTCAACGTGACGTCTTTCTGGGGGTGGACGTCCACTGTTTGGAAAGTGGACATCCACCACCCAGAAGTCGTCTTCAGGTTAAAACGCATCGGATATTCTGTGTCCACTACTTTCGACATCTGTATTTGTATCAGGGGCCTTCCTATATATATATATATATATATATATATATATATATACACACACATACATACACACATTAATGTCCTCTTGCATGCTTTCATGTTTTTTTTTTTTTATCTTACCCAACAATGATCTTTCATTAATGTATTTTACTGCGTTTTGCATCAATAAAAATACTTTTTTTAGAATATGAATTTCCAATATTTACATTTCTATTCTCTATTACATTTTTCTTTATTTGGTATCGCACAGTCCCAATCCCCCTCCCCCCCCATTCCTTGTCCCTCTGTAGACTTTTCCCTATCTCTTAAAAAGGTTCCTGCACTACTTCCATGCAACTTGAGTCCCAGAGGCTCCAATGTCACGTGAAAGTCGCAAGCAAGTTGCACTGGAAATTGCATGACAATGGAGTGGCAGCAGTGTGAACCGAGGCTTCAATATTACCAAATCTTTCTCTGACGTTACGCAGTAACAAACTGGATCTTATTTATTTATTTTTCGTAAAACGATTGGATAATAGAAAGTCTCTCCTGTCCAGGAAGGGTTTATTCACACAAGGTGTGGTCTGTTTTCAGATCGCTCTTCAGGGAGCATTTGACAGGTGGGGGGGGGGGGCACTGTATCGCCACACGTTTTAAACCCCTTTGACCCCACACTAGTGCGCTACAACCGAATGGGTTACGATCGGCGGGCGACAAGGGGTATAATTCATGCTGCGGCATGTTGAATTCTCCTCCCCCCCCCCCCACCGCCTCTAAATCTAAAGGGGAAGAGGTGAGGGTGGGCTCAACTGCAGAATTTTACCGCAACCCCAACCGCTAGTGTGAGACTCTTCACAACATTTTCAAACAGGAACTGTTTTGGTCACATGGACCAAAAATCTATTAATAGTCAGGGGTGGGCAACTGTGGTGGGACTATAAGTCTCATCATGCCTCTGGAAGTAACTGTTAGTCTTCCCATCATGTCTCTTCCTCTGTATGTAATGCTTGCAACTGTCAGTTTTTCAATGCCTCATGGGGCATGTAGTTCCAGAACAGCTGGAGGGCTGCAGTTGCCCACCACCTTCTCTAAACAGGCCTTGTGATAGGACAGACATATCTATGGAACAGACTAAATTGACTCGTTTTCTGAAGCAGTGCTAAAGGTGCCAGTCTGACCTCATCCTCCACCAACATCCAACTGGTTGAACTGGATCGGAATTACTTAAACCAGAGGTAGGCAACTTCGGCACTCCAGCTGTGGTGAATCTACAAATCCTATCACGTCTCTGTCTCTGGGAGTCACGCCTGCAGCAGTCAGTCTTGCAATGTCTCATGGGACTTGTAGTTCCACAACAGCCGGAGGGCCGAGGTTGCCTACCCCTGCCCTAAACCATCTTGTCAAAGAGAGAAACACCCTAAAACAAAACCTTTTTTAAAAAAAACAAACATGTCTCTATATTTACCTGCTCTGTGCAATGGAATTGCACAGAGTAAGCACGAACCTCCTCTTCTCGGGTCTCCCACTGGCGCTCCTGGCCCCTCCTCTCAGTCCAGTCCCCCTTGCTCCCTCATCACTGATGTTGATTGATAGCAGCAGCAGCTAATGGCCTCCTCTCTGTCCAGTCTCCCCACAGGAAGCCGCTTTCCATGGGGGCACTTGTGTGCGCTCGCTCCCGAGCCCGCTGCTGCATCCATTGACACAGACAGGCAGAGCAGTAGGGCCTGCAGGAGCCAGAATAAAGCTGGATACACACAATACAACTTTTTTTGGTTGATTTCCTTTATATTTACCTTCAACTATGTAGTATAAGGGTCTGCCTGATTGCATACTAATTAAAAGTGTTTGGGTTTGACCTCATATTATATGGTTTTGGTAAATCTAAGAGCCGGTTCACACTACTCCGACTTGGGAAGCGACTTGTGTGCCCTCAAGTCACCCCAAGTCGCTTGTCATTACAAATGCAATGTAAATGAATGAGAGCTGTCTTAATATGCTCTACTGAAGTCGCTCCGACTTCAGAAAAGGTTCCTGTACTACTTCAAGGCGACCTCTATCCGACTTGTGCACATAGACTTCAATGGGAGTCGCCTCCAAGTCGGATCCTTATCTATTTTCAAGCGACTGTGATCAGACTTTCCAGGAAGAAGAAAAAAAGATTAGCCAGGCATTCCCCACAGACAAAGTCGCCTATCATTCAAGTCTGTCACAAGTCTCTCGCAAGTCGAGCTAAAAAGTCGCTCCTTCATGGGGCGACGTTATGGTCGCGGTAGTGTGAACCGACTCTTAATGAAAAAAAAAAAAGCTAAAAAAAAAATTGTATAGTGTGTATCCAGCTTAATACACCTTATCCACGCACTCCTAGACTAGTCGAGCATTTTAACTCTTGCAGTGCGGGGATCACTGCAAGAGTAGGGTTGGTCTTATTCCCAGAGTTCAGCTTTAAAAAAAAAAAAAAGTGTTCTGTACCACCAATAGTGAGATACTCCAACCCGAGGAATCCCAGTCGTAGCAATTAAGAACAGTTAACCAGTCAAAATCAAACCCAAGAATTAGTAACTGCATGAGCCAGTTCAACCAAATTGTAAGAATGTGCGAGTCTCTTGTGCACCAAGTGAAGAGATAGGTCAAAAGTATTTGAATGCTGAGACCTCTGAATGGGAACCTCCATTAAAAAAAAAAAAATGTCATAGGTCCCTCCCTTCCATTGCTTTAACATACTACTAATCCCCCATCACTATCTGATATTAATTCTCACCGCCTTGTATTTCTGCCATCTTCACCCCCCAAGGTTTCCACCAGACTTTCTACATACGGTCATCATTCTGTTAATGCACCTTCTGCACCAATCTCCTATAATCGGATCAATATGTCTTTCCTCTCCTCCTCTTATCCAAACCATCACATCCCCCGTCTTGCTTCGTGGCTCATCACATTCTTTGCTCTCTGAGATTCACATAACATATACCACCAACCTCCAATATCACATCCAGTGTTCCTAAATCTCCACCAATCCCCTCCCCCCCCTTGTTAGTGTCTATATTTCCTCTTCCTAGACAACAGCTCTCCCCCTCTTTGAGATCACAACATTCCTTCTTTTATCTGTTACATTCCTTCTTTTATCTGTTACATTCCTTCTTTTATCTGTTACATTCCATACTTTCTAACAGCAGAGTGTGTCTTGTGGGGTGATTTGATGCTGGGACTGTAGCACCCAATATTAGCACTGTATACAGTGAAAGTTGTATTTTCTGTTTAGTAGTGTTCTGCCCACTACCCCACCAACTCCTAGATTACACCGATGAGAAATCAGCAGACGAGCTCTTGTCGCATGTTGATAATCTGTAATAAAGCATCCTGTACGTCTGCATCCATGTGACCCTGGGAAGAGAAGATGAATCATATATTAGGAGATAAAACAACTTCAATACCACCAGATACCTGAAGGCGTTACAAAGTTACCAAGAGTCTGTAAGAACATTAGCTTCCCTTTGAAACATCAGATTCGCCCCTCCAAGCGGCTCCACCCCACCGCCATCTCTACGATTAACCACTTCATAATCGGCACTTTCATCTCCTTCCTGCCCATATTTCCAGGGCTTTTTTTCAGCGGGAATGCGGAGGGAACGCAGTTCCGGCACCTCTAGCACTGAATGTATGTAATGGCAAGGAGTGCTGGGTTGTCCTACATTGCCTATTGATGCTGGCTGCCGATGGATCTATTGTTGCTGGAGGGGATCTATTCCTGCAGGAGGGCTTATTGCTGCTGGGGAGATCTAGTGTGGCTGCTGGGGGATATATTGTCTCTGGAAGAGATCTCGTTTGGCAGGGGGGTCTATTTTAGCTGGGGTGGGTCTTATGTTGCTGAGGGGTCAGTTGTTGCTGGGAGGGATCTACTGTTTAGGCAGCAGTCTATTGATGCTGGCTGCTGGGAGATCTGTTGTTGCTGCTGATGGCCCATTGTTTCTGGCTGGATCTGTTGTTGCTGGGGTATTGTTGTTCGCTTCAGGGGATCTATTTCACTGCTTTTCTCTTATTAACAAATTCCATAAAAATTACTTTGTACCACAAAATGTTACTTGGTTCTGTATTTTCAAAAAGTGATGGTACTGGGAGGTGGGTAGTGGGTGGAACCAAGGAACCCTTCACGGACGTAGGTAGGGGCGGAGACAAGGGGTAAGTCCAAAAGAGGGAGTTCCTGCACCTAGTCTCTGAGAAAAAGAGCCCTGTGTATATATATATATATATCTCTATAGCTCTCTCTCTATCTATCTATATATATCTCCCCATCTATATACAGTGGGTACGGAAAGTATTCAGACCCCCTTCAATTTTTCACTCTTTGTTATATTGCAGCCATTTGCTAAAATCATTTAAGTTCATTCTTCTTCCTCATGAATGTACACATAGCACCCCATACTGACAGAAAAACACAGAATTGTTGACATTGTTGCAGATTTATTAAAAAAGAAAAACTGAAATATCACATGGTCCTAAGTATTCAGACCCTTTGCTCAGTATTTAGTAGAAGCCCCCTTTTGATCTAATACAGCCAGGAGTTTTTTTGGGAAAGATGCAACAAGTCTTTCACACCTGGATTTGGGGATCCTCTGCCATTCCTCCTTGCAGATCCTCTCCAGTTCTGTCAGGTTGGATGGTAAACGTTGGTGGACAGCCATTTTTAGGTCTCTCCAGAGATGCTCAATTGGGTTTAAGTCAGGGCTCTGGCTGGGCCATTCAACAACAGTCACGGAGTTGTTGTGAAGCCACTCCTTCGTTATTTTAGCTGTGTGCTTAGGGTCATTGTCTTGTTGGAAGGTAAACCTTCGGCCCAGTCTGAGGTCCAGAGCACTCTGGAGAAGGTTTTTGTCCAGGATATCCCTGTACTTGGCCGCATTCATCTTTCCCTCGATTGCAACCAGTCGTCCTGTCCCTGCAGCTGAAAAACACCCCCACAGCATGATGCTGCCACCACCATGCTTCACTGTTGGGACTGTATTGGACAGGTGATGAGCAGTGCCTGGTTTTCTCCACACATACCGCTTAGAATTAAGGCCAAAAAGTTCTATTTTGGTCTCATCAGACCAGAGAATCTTATTTCTCACCATCTTGGAGTCCTTCGGGTGTTTTTTAGAAAACTCCATGCGGGCTTTCATGTGTCTTACACTGAGGAGAGGCTTCCGTGGGGCCACTCTGCCATAAAGCCCCGACTGGTGGAGGGCTGCAGTGATGGTTGACTTTCTACAACTTTCTCCCATCTCCTGACTGCATCTCTGGAGCTCAGCCACAGTGATCTTTGGGTTCTTCTTTACCTCTCTCACCAAGGCTCTTCTCCCCCGATAGCTCAGTTTGGCCGGACGGCCAGCTCTAGGAAGGGTTCTGGTCGTCCCAAACGTCTTCCATTTTAGGATTATGGAGGCCACTGTGCTCTTAGGAACCTTAAGTGCAGCAGAAATCTTTTTGTAACCTTGGCCAGATCTGTGCCTTGCCACAATTCTGTCTCTGAGCTCTTCAGGCAGTTCCTTTGACCTCATGATTCTCATTTGCTCTGACATGCATTGTGATCTGGAAGGTCTTATATAGACAGGTGTGTGGCTTTCCTAATCAAGTCCAATCAGTATAATCAAACACAGCTGGACTCAAATGAAGGTGTAGAACCATCTCAAGGATGATCAGAAGAAATGGAAAGCACCTGCGTTAAATATATGAATGTCACAGCAAAGGGTCTGAATACTTAGGACCATGTGATATTTCAGTTTTTCTTTTTTAATAAATCTGCAACAATGTCAACAATTCTGTGTTTTTCTGTCAGTATGGGGTGCTATGTGTACATTCATGAGGAAGAAGAATGAACTTAAATGATTTTAGCAAATGGCTGCAATATAACAAAGAGTGAAAAATTTAAGGGGGTCTGAATACTTTCCGTACCCACTGTATATATGATATATCTATCTATCTATCTATATCTATCTATCTATCTATCTATCTATCTATCTATCTATCTATCTATCTATCTATCTATCTATCTATCTATCTATCTATCTATCTATCTATCTATCTATCTATCTATCTATCTATCTATCTATCTATCTATCTATCTATCTATCTATCTATCTATCTATCTATCTATCTATCTATATATATATATCTATATAGTCCTATGCTACTAAGCTTTTCGGCAGGCTGCAGTATTAGGACATTTGGTACAGTGTACAATTTATCATATTGTAGACAATAGTAGACTAAGTGGAGTTTTACCTGCACAGCATTCAACAGATGAGAACGATAGATGGAGACGATCTCCTGGTGCCTGCGCTGCGTCTCCTGTAGTAAACAATACATCTGTTAGACAATAAAAAAAGTACAGCGAACAGAGTAGACATACAAAATACTACCCTAGATAATGACCATTATGTACACACACACATATATATATATATATATACATATACATACATACTTTTTTTATATATTGTAATATATGTACATTATGTTTTATATACAAGCTACTGTATGTCCTTTTTGTATATTTTAAATTTGGTCTTCAATAGCCCTGAAGAAGGGGGAAGTCTCTGTTCCCCCGAAACACGTTGGCTTCAACATGTTCTGATACTACCATTAAAAACGACGATTTTTTGATCCAAGTTGGTTTCTTATTTTGACATCGGGCGCTCCTTTAACCTACCACCAGCACCTTCGGAAACGACCACCAGGCCGTACCTAAAGGCAGCAGTCTAGACCCTCTAAAAGGGTTCATCGCCACCTTCCCATCCAGGCGGGTCAGACTCAATTCCCCCAATCTGCCCCCATCATCACCCACCCGCAGACGCTCTATCGAGTAGCTTAGTCCATCGCAGTCATCAACTTTCAAGAACGGCTGCCATCTTGAGTTCAGCAACTCTTAGGGCTCATTTACACCTGTGGCAGTCTTTGCTGTGCCTCCAAAAGGTGATCTGTGAAATCTGAACGCTGTTCAGATGCCCTTTTGACACCTCACAGCCTGTTTTAACCATGTGAAGCCTGCGCACCACTGCTCTGCGTTCATTTGAATGGACAGCGTTCCTCCGCTGTACTGCCCACTGAACATGAAGGGGGGGGGGGGTGAGGGGCATAGTTTTTGCCACAGACCACAAAGCAAAGCATCGTGCTTGGAGTATAAAGGCTTGATAAGGGGAGGTGGTAAAACTGCGATTTAAATGCCAAATTTTGGGCTGCCACCAGAACATAAATAGGGACACAAGTTCTGGTGACAACCAGGGATTTCTTCACTTTGGAAGCATTTACTCTCACTTCCAGTTTTGATTATGGGACAGGAAGTAAAGGGAAATCTCACCCATGGGACACAAATAGCAAAAAAAAAAAAAAAGAAAAAGAAAAAGAAAATGGTTATAGTCCTTCCTTAAACTACTTAGGGCCGGCCTTAGGTGTTCAGGCGCCCTGTGCGAGCTTATCCTGTGGCGCCCACTCCCCCCCCCCCCACCCCCGCATTTTCTTGCACCTTTATTTGACTTTTATTTTTTATGATCACTAATAACTTAGCCCCTCTTACATCAGAGCCCCCCTTACATCACAGACCCCCCACACAAAGCCCCCTTACATCAGAGCCCCCCCACATCAGAGAGCCCCCCTTACATCACAGACCCCCCACACAAAGCTCCCTTACATCAGAGCCCCCCCACACAGAGCCCCCCACATCAGAGAGCCCCCCTTACATCACAGACTCCCCCACACAAAGCCCCCTTACATCACAGACCCCCCAACACAAAGCTCCCTTACATCAGAGCCCCCCCCACACAGAGCCCCCCACATCAGAGAGCCCCCTTACATCAGAGACCCCCCCACACAAAGCCGCCTTACATCAGAGCCCCCCTTACATCACAGACCCCCAACACAAAGCCCCCTTACATCAGAGCCCCCCCCACATCAGAGAGCCCCCTTACATCACAGACCCCCACACAAAGCCCCCTTACATCAGAGCCCCCCACATCAGAGAGCCCCCCTTACATAACAGACCCCCCACACAAAGCCCCCTTACATCAGAGCTCCTCACATCAGAGAGCCCCCTTACATCACAGACCCCCCACACAAAGCCCCCTTACATCAGAGCCCCCCCCCCACATCAGAGAGCCCCCTTACATCACAGACCCCCCCCACACAAAGCCCCCTTACATCAGAGCTCCTCACATCAGAGAGCCCCCTTACATCACAGACCCCCCACACAAAGCCCCCTTACATCAGAGTCCCCCCCACATCAGAGAGCCCCCTTACATCACAGACCCCCCCACACAAAGCCCCCTTACATCAGATTCCCCCCCCACACAGAGCCCCCCTTACATCACAGACCCCCCACACAAAGCTCCCTTACATCAGAGTCCCCCCCACACAGAGCCCCCCTTACATCACAGACCCCCCACACAAAGCCCCCTTACATCATAGCCCCCCCACACAGAGCCCCCCTTACATCAGAGAGCCCCCACTCAAAGCCCCCTTACATCAGAGCCCCCCCCCACATCAGAGATCCCCCACACAAAGCCCCCTTACATCACAGACCCCCCACACAAAGCCCCCCACATCAGAGAGCCCCCTTACATCACAGACCCCCCACACAAAGCCCTCTTACATCAGAGCCCACCACATCAGAGAGCCCCCCTTACATCAGAGCCCCCTTACATCAGAGCCCCCCCCCTTACATCACAGACCCCCAACACAAAGCCTCCTTACATCAGAGCCCCTCCCCCCACACAGAGCCCCCCTTACATCACAGACCCCCCACACAAAGCCCCCCTCACATCAGAGACCCCCCCTTACATTTTTTGAAGGAGAGAGACCTCACTTACCTCACGCTGTCTGCAGCTTTTTTCTTTAAACTTCCTGCCCACACATCCCTGGGGAGTGTGGGCGGGGCGGGAGGAGGAGGAGCTGACGATCTCTCCTCTGGCATCCCTGCAGGGAGGAGGGATCTGTCATCGTGGATCGGAGGCTGAGCTGTGTGTGATACACAGCTCGCCTCAGACTGCAGCAGTAGGAGACCGGTGCACAGCGGGAGGTAAGCGGCGGCCGCGGCCTGTGTTGCCCCTGTCCAGGCCGCGGTCGCCGCTTACCTCCCGCTGTGCAGCCTGAATCGCCTGATCTTCTGCGAGCTGTGATGGCCGCACGGCGCCCTTGTTGCCCATGGCGTCCTGTGCGACCGCACAGCTCGCACACCCCAAAGGCCGGCCCTGTCTGGTTCTCAACTACTTTAAAGCAATCTGACAAGTTACAATTTATATTAAATATGTTCACATAGGCACCGCATTTAATGTTTGGATCTCTGCTTTTGGATTTGAATCCATGCGATACATCTTATGCATCCATTTGAGGGTAAGCGTTACCTGTTTTCTGGACTATTTAGTTCAGCTACCTTTAATTTTTGGTTTACAATAATATATTTCCTATTTTTTCTGGTATTTCTAGTTCGAGAATAACTGGCCCTGTAGTTCAGGCATCCCAACTTTTCCTGAATTTCAGTTTTCCCTTCTGCCAACAATATATATCCAATATACCAGGGATCCTCAAACTACGGCCCTCCTGCTGTTGTGGAACTACACATCCCATGAGTCATTGTAAAACTCTGACATTCACAGACATGACTAGGCATGATGGGAATTGTAGTTCCCCAACAACTGGAGGGCCATAGTTTGAAGACCCTTGCAATATACTATTTAACAGGGTTAGTAGCAGTCTATAGGCCCTTTGGTTTTGGTTTAATCTGTAGGGTTCACTTTTACAAATATCCAGTAAGACTATCCCATAACCCCACTAGCGAAAGACTATACATTTGTCTCCTTATTAGCATTGCACCTGCGTGACCACTTTGAACACAGACTGTTTCTTTGCCTGTGGATTATCCTCCCATGGACCAGCAGGCTTTGATGGACCAATGACCCATCGGGGTGAGTAAATATTTTTTAATACAAGAATGTTTCACCCTACTAGGGTATAGTACCATAGATTTTCACCATATTCCTTCTAAACCTTGGCACCCCAGATGTTTTCGGACTACATTTCCCATGATGCTCATGCACTTTGCAGTATCGTTGAGCATCATAGGAAATGCAGTTCCAAAATATCTGGGGTGCCAATGTTCGCCATCACTGTTCTATACTATTTTGTATGAGGCATGTCTTAACCTCCATAGCGGTATTCCAGAGTGTGGCTCGGGGTTCATTTTCAGTACCAAACGCGGTAACCCCCGAGCCACACTCGTGATTATCCCAGAATCACACTCTCCTTCCCTGCGACCCCCCCGCCGTCCTCCAGCCATCCTCCCGCTGTGTGCACGGCCGATGCCGGCACCTGTCTGCCGGTTCCCTTCCCTGCGAGCGTTGTGACGCAGGGGGGGTTGGAACCGGCAGCAATTTCTAAAATGTAAATACACCAAATGAGATGATAGAAAGCTGTGATCCTAACGGATTACACTGTATCATCCCATCTCACCACAGGATTTCACCTGGTGACTTTTCCAGTGCCCTGCCTGTGCTTTTCCAGTTCTTTGTGCCTGGAAAATAGAGAACGACCATGGCATCCAAAAAGTGTTCTTTTTGCGCAAAAGCGCTTTAAGATGAACTGGAAAACAGCGACAGCGAAACTGAGTTACTTGAAGAACTGAGCGATAGCGATTGGTGGGAAAATACGTCATCAGATACGGAAAGTGAGGACTGCGACAATTCTGATGTCTCTTTCTGGCACATAGATGTGGAATTTGGGAAGAATATCAAATGATTCTTCAGAATTTCTAACGGAGCGATGTGCCAGAAAGAGACATCAGAATCGTCGCTGTCGTCACTTTCTGTACCTGATGACGAATTTTCCCACCAATCGCTATCGCTCAGTTCTTCCAAGTAACTCTGTTTCGCTGTCACTGTTTTCCAGTTCGTCTAAAAGCGCTTTTGCGCAAAAAGAACGCTTTTTGGACGCCATGGTCGTTCTCTATTTTCCAGGCACAAAGAACTGGAAAAGCACAGGCAGGGCACTGGAAAAGTTACCAGGTGAAATCCTGTGGTGAGATGGGATGATACAGTGTAATCCAATCACAGCTTTCTATCATCTCATTTGGTGTATTTCCATTTTTTAATTTGCCGTCAGTTCCACCCCCCCTGCGTCGCAACGCTCGCAGGGAAGGGAACCCGGAAGACCGGTGCCGGCATCGGCCGAGCACACAGCGGGAGGACAGTGGGGGATCGCAAGGAAAGGTGAGTTTTAAAATTGAAAACAACAGATTTCCATGCAAAACAATGTAACGCTTTTAGCACAGAAATCCTGACTTAATCAGACCGCCAGGGAGGTTAACATTGACACTGGTGGCAGATCGCAGACTTCAGTGCGGTTCGGCAAACGCTCAGGATTCACCGCGTTTCCCACACCGCATAAGTGAACCGGGGCTAAGACCTAGGTTTTGGATACAGAGCAGTTCCATGACATTACTTACATCCAGTTGGCACTGTAGGGTTTTGATCTGATTCTGCAGAGACTCTGTTAATTGGCTTCTCCCAGAAAGCTGGGACAAGGACTGCTTCAGCCTCTCTACATCCTTGAGAAGAACAGAGACCTTTCCAAAAGAGAAAAAAAACACAAAACATCAGCGCTACAGAAAAAAGCGGACAGAGACAAACAGCAAGCAAGAATGCATCTGTTGAAGATCTTTTCACACACAGACTATTATTAATCATTTGCCTCAGTCATTTTTCAGTTTCAAAAATGCTTTTCGGGAATCCAGGACCTCTATAAAAAGCCATACCGCCATCTTTAACCACTTCAGCCCCGGAAGGTTTTACCCCCTTACTGACCAGGCCCTATTTTGCGATTCGGCACGGAGTTACTTTAACGGACAATTGCACGGTCGTGCGACGCTGTACCCAAAGGAAATCTGCGTCCTTTTTCCCCACAAACAGAGCTTTCTTTTGGTGGTATTTGATCACCTGTGCGATTTTTATTTTTTGTGTTATAAACAAAAAAAGAGCGACAATTTTGAAAAAAAAAAAAAAACACAATATTTTTCACATTCTGCTATATAACATTTCCCCCCACCCCAAAAAAAATTAAAAATCAAAATTCTTTAACATTTTAGGCCAATTTGTTTTCGGATACATATTTTTTGATAAAAAAAATTGTAATAAGCGCATTTTGATTGGTTTGCGCAAAAGTTATCTCGTCTTAAATGCGGGAACAATTTGACAATTGCGCGGTCGTACGATGCTGTACCCAAATAAAATTGACGTCCTTCTTCCCACAAATAGAGATTTCTTTTGGGTGGTATTTGATCACCTGTGCAATTTTTAGTTTTTACGCTATAAACAAAAAAAAAAAGGAGCGACAATTTTGAAGAAAGTTTTTTTCGACTTTCTGCTATAAAACACATCCTTATGAAAAATGTAAAAAAAAAAAAAAAATTCTTCATCACTTTAGGTCAATATGTATTCTATTACAGATAAAAAAAAAAAATCCCAAGAAGCGTAAATTGATTGGTTTGCGCAAAAGTTATAGCGTCTATAAACTAAGGGGTATATTTATGGAATTTGTTTAAAATTATTTTTACTAGTAATGGCAGCGATCAGCGACTCAGACTGCAATATTGTGGCAGACAAATCTGACACCTGACACTTTTTTTTTTTTTTGGGGAACCAGTAACACTAACAGTGATCAGTGCTAAAAATATGCACTGTCGCTATACTAATGACATTGGCTGGGGTGATCAACGGGTTAATTGTGTTCCTAGCCAGTGTTTGTGCACTGTGGGGGAGGTGCTTCTACTAAGGGAACACGGGATCCACGCCTTCCCTGCTTTGCAGGAACACGGGATCCACGCCTTCCCTGCTTTGCAGGAACACGGGATCCACGCTTTCCCTGGTTTGCAGGAACACGAGATCCACGCCTTCCCTGCTTTGCAGGAACACAGGATCCACGCCTTCCCTGGTTTGCAGGAACACGGGATCCACGCCTTCCCTGGTTTGCAGGAACACAGGATCCACGCCTTCCCTGGTTTGCAGGAACACGGGATCCACACCTTCCCAGGTTTGCAGGAACACGGGATCCACGCCTTCCCTGGTTGCAGGAACACGGGATCCACACCTTCCCAGCTTTGCAGGAACACAGGATCCACGCCTTCCCAGCTTTGCAGGAACACAGGATCCACGCCTTCCCTGCTTTGCAGGAACACAGGATCCACGCCTTCCCTGCTTTGCAGGAACACAGGATCCAGGCCTTCCCTGCTTTGCAGGCACACAGGATCCACACCTTCCCTGCTTTGCAGGAACACAGGATCCATGCCTTCCCTGCCTTGCAGGAACACAGGATCCACGCCTTCCCTGCTTTGCAGAAACACCGGATCCACGCCTGCCCTGCTGACAGAACGTCAATCTGCCTTGTTAACATAAATGTTTACTTTCTCCTATAAAACATTTCCGATGGAAAAAAATATAGAAAAAAATCTAATTTATTGATAAAATTAGGCCAAAATGTATTTGTCTACATGTTTTTGGTTAAAAAAAAGAAATCCCAATAAGTGTATATTGATTGGTTTGCGCAAAAGTTATAGCATCAACAAACTCTGATTTTTTTTTTTATACTAGTAATGGCAGCAATCAGCGACTTTTGGCGGAACTGCGATATTGCAGAGGACAAATCTGACACAAACTGACTTTTTTGGGACCAGAAACACCAATACAGTGATCAGTGCATAAAATATGCACTGTACTGACACTGACTGGGCAGGGGTTAACATCAGGGGCAATCAAATGGTTAACTGTGTGCCTAGCTGGTGCTTTCTTACTCTGATGGAGGTGCTTGTACTAGGGGAAGGCATGGATCGGTGCGCCCCTGCTTTGCAGAGAGACAGGGTCCATGCCTTGTGTACTGACAGATCGCCCTGTGCAGGCGGACATCGAGTCCACTGTACCCTCCGATCAGCTCCCGCTGTGTATAATCACAGCATGAGCAGGCCCGCTGGCGCCACCTTAGACCCAGAAGTTTTGAATCACACACTAGGTACGTGATCCGGTGCAGCCATGCCACTTTGCCGCCGTATATCTAAGTTACAAGCGGCTAAAGAGGAACTTAACTGAGCACCACAAACTGATTTTTTTTTTAATATTCAAAGCCAACTCCCCCCATCCCTCCATGTCTTCAAACTTTATTTTGTTGAAAACACCCCCCTAGCATTTCTAGATGCAGCCATCTTGAGTAAGGGCAGATTATTCATGCATCATTTACTTCCTGGATTCCATCTGCCCTTAGCTTAGGCATGCAGACTGGAGGGTGTGCCTAGCTGAGGAAGCCACTCCTCCAATGTAGACTTCTGGGAAGCAGAACATCACGTTGGCCTAGGCTAGAAACCAGGAAGTAAATGAAGAAAGATATATATAAAAAAGGGTAAAAGTAAATATAATATACCTTCGTATCTATTTACTAATGCTAGCAGCATAAGTATTAAAAATAGTTCATGTTGATTGAGTGAAGAATCCATCTGCCCTTAGCTCAGGCATGCTGGTAGGAAGGTGTGCTTAGCTGAGAAAGCCCCTCCTCCCATGAAGACTCCTGGGATGTATGACATTTTGGCCTAGGCCAGAAACCAGGAAGTAACTGAAGAAATGTACAAAAGCAAAAAAAAAGTTTAAAACAAAAACTATAATATACCTTCCTATTTACTAATGCTAGCAAGTAAAAAGGATTAAAATGAGTTCCTGTTGAGTGAAAGAGTTTAGTTGTGCTCTAACTTTTGTGAAAAGCATTGTGACTGATACTATTGGTGATATCACCCGAACCGTCCTCTCTGCGCCTCCAAAGACCTCCTGCTCTCAAGCTCTTGCTTCCTTCTCCCCATTACCGAACCGTCCTCTCTCTGCGCCTCCAAAGACCTGCTTTCAAGCTCTCACCTCCTCCTCCCCATTACCGAACCGTCATCTCTGCTCCTCCAAAGACCTCCTGCTTTCAAGCTCTCACCTCCTCCTCCCTATACCGAACCATCCTCTCTGCACCTCCAAAGACCTCCTGCTCTCAAGCGCTCGCCTCCTCCTCCCCATTCCCGAACCGTCCTCTCTCTGCACCTCCAAAGACCTCCTGCTCTCAAACTCTCGCCTCCTCCCAGTGGCGTAGCGTGGGGGGTGCAGGGGGGGCTGGCCGCACCGGGTGCAACATCTGGGGGGGCGCATTCCTGCAGTGTCACTCTGACACAGTATCGCACGCTGTCTGTGGTTGCCGCCATGTTTAGGCTGGGAGATGTCCAGCGGGCGCCATATGGATTAAAATGGCGGGGCGGAGCTGGACTGTGCCTCACCTGTCCATTGGCTTAGGGTGGAGTGGCGCTGTGGCTCATGTGGAAATGTTGCAAGCCAAGCCCCGCCTGTGCCGCCTCTCCTCACAATCGGCCGCATGTTCAGAAGAGCTCAGTCAGCTCAGCGAGTGAATCAGCAGCCTGGCACTGTCACAGAGTCAGTAATCATTCATCTATCTATCTTTCCCTGTTGTCGTGACCCTCAGCCAGCCGTTGTGAGAGGTGAGACCGTTGGGGGGGAGCAGCCTGGACTGGAGTGGAGAGCCCTCACTATGTATAAAGTAGTGCAGTGGGCAGTGTAGTGCAGTGTAGTGGGAAGTGTAGTGCAGTGGACAGTGTAGTGTAGTGGGCAGTGTGGTGTAGTGGGCAGTGTAGTGTAGTGGACAGTGTAGTGTAGTGGGCAGTGTGGTGTAGTGGGCAGTGTGGTGTAGTGGGCAGTGTGGTGTAGTGGGCAGTGTGGTGTAGTGGGCAGTGTAGTGTAGTGGGCAGTGTAGTGTAGTGGACAGTGTAGTGTAGTGTAGTGGGCAGTGTAGTGGACAGTGTAGTGTATTGGGCAGTGTAGTGTATTGGACAGTGAAGTGAAGTGTAGTGCAGTGGGCAGCGTAGTGTAGTGGACAGTGTAGTGTAGTGGACAGTGTAGTGTAGTGGACAGTGTAGTGTAGTATAGTGGGCAGTGTAGTGGGCAGTGTAGTGTAGTGGGTAGTGCAGTGGGCAGTGTAGTGTAGTGGATAGTGTAGTGTAGTGGGCAGGTAGGAATCAGGTAGGTCAGTGTAAGGGTCAGTATTGTGGACAGGT
The DNA here is from genome assembly GCF_965119305.1 of Pelophylax lessonae. NCBI lineage: Eukaryota > Metazoa > Chordata > Amphibia > Anura > Ranidae > Pelophylax > Pelophylax lessonae. The sequence continues at coordinate 13,562,490 of NC_138771.1, read as the reverse complement.
AGGTCAGTATAGAGGTCAGTATAGGAATCAGGTAGGTTAGCGTAGTGGACAGGTAGGTCAGTATAGGAATCAGGCTGGTCAGTACTATTGTAGGAAGAGACTAAGGGAGTGCTAAAAGTCCGCAGGTTAGGGGGCGCAAATTACTTGCTTTGCCCCGGGCGCTGACAACCCATGCTACGCCACTGCCTCCTCCGCCCCTAACCGAACCCGTCCTCTCTGCGCCTCCAAAGACCTCCTGCTCTCAAGCTCTCGCCTCCTCCTCCCCACTCCCGAACCGTCCTCTCTCTATACCTCCAAAGACCTCCTGCTCTCAAGCTCTCGCCTCCTCCTCCCCATACAGAACCGTCCTCTCTGCGCCTCCAAAGACCTCCTGCTCTCGAGCTCTCGCCGCCTCCTCCTCACCATTCCCGAACCATCCTCTCTCTGCGCCTCCAAAGACCTCCTGCTCTCGAGCTCTCGCCTCCTCCTCCTCCTTTCCATTCCCGAACCGTCCTCTCTGCGCCTCCAAAGACCTCCTGCTCTCGCCTCCTCCTCCTCCTCCCCATTCCCGAACCGTCCTCTCTGCGCCTCCAAAGACCTCCTGCTCTCAAGCTCTTGCCTCCTCCCCATTCCCGAACCGTCCTCTCTCTGCTCCTCCAAAGACCTCCTGCTCTCAAGCTCTCGCCGCCTCCTCCCCATTCTCGTTTCCAGGACTTCTCCCAAGTCTCTCCCATCCTCTGGAACTCTCTACCTCAATCTGTCCAGCTATCTCTTACTCTGACTGCCTTTAGGCGATCCCTGGAAACTCATCACTTCAGGGAAGCCTATCACACCTCCAACTAAATTAACTTTTCTCTCTTTCATCAGCTCATCCCCCATAGGTATAACCTTTTGTACCACTTGCCCCACCCTAATAGATTGTACGCCCTTGGGAGCAGGGTCCTCTTAACCCTCTTGTATTGTAATTGTACCGTCTTCCCTTTAGGATATAAAGCACTGGGCAAACTGTTGGCGCTATAAGTGCATCCGGAAAGTAGTCACAGCACTTCACTTTTTCCACATTCCAACATTTTCCAGCAGCCTGATGTTCCTACAACTTGATTGGAGTCCCCCTGTGGTAAATTCAGTTGATTGGACTGGATTTGGAAAAGCACACACCTGTCTATATAAAGGTCCCATAGTTCTCAGAGCACAAACCAAGTCATGAAGTCCAAAAAATTGTTTGTAGACCTCTGAGACAGGATTGTATGGAGGCACAGATCTGGGGAAGGGTACAGAAACATTTCTGCAGCATTGAAGGTCCCAATGAGCACAGTGGCCTCCATCATCTGTAAATAGAAGAAGTTTGGAACCACCAGGACTCTTCCAAGAGCGGGCCGCCCAGTCAAACTGAGCGATCGGGGGAGAAGGGCCTTAGTCAGGGAGGTGACCAAGAATCCGATGGTCACTCTGACAGAGCTCTAGCGTTTCTCTGTGGAGAGAGGAGAACCTTCCAGAATAACCATCTCTGCAGCACTCCACCAATCAGGCCTGTATGGTAGAGTGGCCAGACGAAAGCGACTCCTGAGTAAAAGGCCCATGACAGCCCACCTGGAGTTTGCCAAAAGGCACCTGAAGGACTCTCAGACCATGAGAAACAAAATTCTCTGCTCTGATGAAACAAAGATTGAACTCTTTGGCCGAAATGGTAAGCGTCATGTCTGGAGGAAACCAGGCACCGCTCATCACCTGGCCAATACCATCCCTACAGTGAAGCATGGTGGTGGCAGCATCATGGTGTGGGGATGTTTTTCAGCGGCAGGAACTGGGAGACTAGTCAGGATTGAGGGAAAGATGAATGCAGCAATGTACAGAGACATTCTTGATGAAAACCTGCTTCAGAGCACTGTGGACCTCAGACTGGGGTGAAGGATCATCTTCCAACAGAACAACAACCCTAAGCACACAGCCAAGATAAAGGAGTGGCTATGGGAAAACTGTATATTTCCTTGAGTGGCCCAGCCAGAGCCCAGACTTGAACCCGATTGAACATCTCTGAAGAGATCTGAAAATGGCTGTGCACCGAAACTCCCCATCCAACCTGATGGAGCTTGAGAGGTCCTGCAAAGAAGAATGGGAGAAACTGCCCAAAAATAGGTGTGCCAAGCTTGTAGCATCATACTCAAAAATACTTGAGGCTGTAATTGGTGCCAAAGGAGTTTCACTCCAAAGGAGTATTGAGCAAAGGGTGTGATACTTATGTACATGGGAATTTCTTTTTTTTTTTTTAAATAAATTTGCAAAGATTTCATACAAACTTCTTTCATGTTGTCATTATGGGGGATTGTTTGTAGAATTTTGAGGAAAATATTGAATTTAATCCATTTTGGAATAAGGCTATACCATAAAATGTGGAAAAAGTGAAGCGCTGTGAATACTTTCCGGATGCGCTGTATAAATCCTGAATAATATGTTTTTCTATTCATATCTAGTATACAGAATAACAGCAAACATTTTAGTAATAACCACTTCCCACTCCGCCTATTGACCTACAACGTTCTCCCAGAATGCGCCTCGCACATGCCCCACGGGTCATGCTGCGGCACGATTTGCCACTGGCTGTGTCCACTGGACGCTAAGGACTGGTCAATCTACCAGCCCGTTACTGGTACCATGCGATCGCTGTGACCAATCACAGCAGATCACACGACAATAGTAAACAATGGATGGCTTCTTTTTATGCCATTCATTGTGCATAATTGTGTTTCTGTGATTGGTCACAGTGATCACATGGCACATGGCCAATCACAGCTTATCACGACAATACACACTGAATGAATCAGTTGCATTCAGTAAAAATGAAATTCACTGGTTTAAGCAATCAATGTGTAAAAACAATTCCTAATCACTTTCCCATAGTACAGTGTTACTATGGTAAACACTGTATTGCTTTGGTCAGTGTGTTAAAAAAAAAACTGTAATAAAAAAGAAAAAAGTAAATTAAAAAAAGTAAATTTTTTTTTTTTTTTTTTTTTTTTTTAAAAGACTGTCACAAGGTGTCCCTGATCACCGCCACATCAGTTTTACGATGAGGTTGTACTGCACTCAGGGCCGCTGATAGGGGGGGACCACCAGGTAGGGGGCCCGAGCACACAGGGGGGCCCACACAGAGAGGGGGATTAGTGATGGACAACAAATACAGAAATCTTCCTCCAGCACCTGAACCTGATCTGTCCCTCTCCCTGCTACCAGCTTTTATCTGTTGTCCCTCACTAATCCCTCTCCCTTGTGTGGGCCCCCCTCCCAGCACTTACTATCTCTGCTCAGGAGTTTATTTGTAAATTGTAACTTTGTTTCTCTCTCTCTCTCTGTCTCTCTGATCACTGAGCTCCAACTGCCCAGCCTGTATATTTTTCTCATCTTATGTTCTTTTTTATTTAACATAGTTTTTTTTTTTTTTTTAGATTTAGCAGGAATTATGCGAGTTATGTTATATTTGTGTCTGCTAATAGTGATTTTGTTGGAATTTTAGCTAAATATATCTTTAATATTTTCTTGGGGGGGCCCTGCCAGGTAGTCTGTACGGGGCCCCGCGATTTCTAACAGCAGCCCTGACTGCACTGGTGACAGTATGTTAAAAGAATTCTGGAAAAAAAAAATGATTTTTTTCTTTTACATTTCTTTATTTTTCAAAAAATGTACATAACACTACAACTTCAAAAAAATCTTCATGCCTCTTACAAAATACCCTGGGCTGTTTAGTTTTCAAAGAGGAGTCATTTGGAGGGTATTTGTAATGTCCTGGTGTTTTTGGGCCTCAAGAAATGAGATAGGCCATCAGTACACCAGGATTGATTGATTTTCCAGATATATACTATAGTATGTTGTAGTGGTGCACCAAAAAGAAAAGTCCGGTGACGAAACCGGAAATTTAGGATGGACTTGGCCAAAACGAAATTGACATTAAAAAAACAAACACAAAATATAATAAAAAATATTATATTATATATACGGTATAATAAAACAAAAAAAATCTATATATAAAAAAAAACGATATATAATAATAAAAAAAATTATAATTATATATAATTCTTATCTATTCAACTTTTTAACCAATATGAATTTAAAAGAATATGAATGTATTGTCGGCCACTATCAGCACCCTTTGAAGCCGCGTTAAAAATCCTGCTTGCTGCATTTTTGGTCAGCACCTCCCCACTGAAATGCATTAAAAATGCATTAAAAATACACCTGTGTTGTGTTTTTGATGCGTATTTTGAGTCACATGACCTATGAGAAACTACACCACAAGCACGGTAAAATTGCGGTAAAAATTGCAGCAAAATCGTGGATGTTTACGTCACCCATTATCAGCACTTTTTTGCTTTCGTTACAACACTGAAAACCCTTTTTCCGCTGATAATTTTCAGTGGCCGAAATTTCGGTGCATTACTAATTTGTGGACTTTCCTACAGACTAAATAATAAAACACTAATCTGGGTTAATTCACCAAAGAAATGTAGCAGAATACATTTTGGCCTGAATTTATGAAGAAAGATTATTTGCAACATTTTATAACAGAAAAAAACGGTTTGTTTTCCCCAAAATTTTCTGTCTTTTTTTCATTTATTTAGAAATACAATAAGAAACCCAGTGCTGAATAAATACCACCAAAAGAAAGCTCTCATTCGTGTGAAAAAAAACAGATTTTTGTAAAATCTTACCGTAAAATCCTTTTCTCTTAGCTCATTGACAGACGTAGTCCTCGGTGATTCAACACCCTCGCACTACAGCAAAATGGCTGCCCCACAAGGTTCCCAGGAGGGATCCCTAGGCCTCAAGAACAGACCCAGGCAGGACAGGAGGCCCTGGCAGGACCCCCTACCAGGTACAGCCCCCCCCCCCCAATCACCAGCACAGTGCCCTGCCCCCACCCCGGGAGGTGTACCAGACCACCCACACAGCCTCAGCATAGGTGGGGGGGGGGGGAGCCAGATGAAAAGGGGAAGGGGTGTGCCTGATGGGAAGAAGGGGAACCCAGGGATCCAACCGTCCCAGGGAGGGGCCCATGTCCACCCCAAAACCCTCCACTGGGAGAGGCGGGACAGCTACTCACCACACGAGGAACCAGGCGGGCACCGCTCCAGACAGAACCCCTCACCATCAAAATGGGGGGCTGTCAGCCAGGAGGAATGCTGCCAATCATGCCGGGGCCCGGTCATATGCGACCTCACGAAGCATTTAACTCGCAGGCCAACCCCTGTTCAGTGGGGCTTAGCGCGGAGCTGAGGTCTGCGCACGCTCGCTGGCCAGACTGGAGTGACCACTGGGTCTAGATTATCCAGTCCGTTGCCCAGTCCGGCAGTCGATTGTAGATCTCACAGGAAAAAAAAAAACAGGAGAAAAAAATTTCCACCTAAAAAATTTGCCAGGACCAGAGATCCCAAGCAAGGGCGAGTACCTATAGCAGGGAGTGGGAGTATACCCCTTGGGACTGCCCATAGGCGTAGCCAGATTCTTTTTCTGCCTAGTGTCCAACTCCTGTAGGAGGCAGTATAGCCCTATGGTTATGAAGATCAAGAGCTGTTATGAAAGAGAAAAAAAGATACATTTTATATGGTACAGTGTTGCATGACCGTGCAATAGTTCAAAGTGTGACAGCGCTAAAAGCGGACAACTGGCCTGAGCAGAAGGGGGGTGAAAGTACCCAGTATTTAAGTGGATAAACTATGTTACCAAAAAAAAAACTCCAAAACAAAAATTCTTACAGAAATGTATCCTATTAACAGGATACACAAAGGATTTCTGCACAGTGCCTCACCTGCTTTTCTTTGATCTCCAGTTCTCTGGCCGATTTCTGGATGGTCTCCTGCAACTCATTAATGGTGGAAAGACACTGTTCATGCTTCCCCTTTAGCTGAGTGATCTCTTGTTCGTGGCTCTGGTTCTTCTGCTTGACTTTCTCGCACTGTGTCAGCGCATCCTGCAGCTTCTGCGCCATCTGTTTGTTCTCCTCTTTGTACGTGCGACCAGCATCTTCCAGCAGAGCCACTCTCTGTTCCAGGTTTGTTCTCACTGCAGTAAAATCAACTTTTTCCTTCTGCCTGTGATTCTGCACTTCCTCTAACTTTTGCTGGGCTCTCTTCAACTCTTCTCGTAATTCCTTCACTTCCTGTTCAGTCACATACAGAGACTTCTCTTTCTCCTGCAACTTTGATTGAGCTGCAGCCTCCCTTCTTTGCCAATCCTCCTTTTCCTTGGCATGCTGTGCACTGGAGATACTAGATCCTCTCTGTTCCTCCAGTTCCTTTTCCAAGTTGCGCACTTTTTCCTGCATCTTCTCACAAAGGCTGACCTTGGCACTTATCTCAGCTTCAAGAGTAGCTCTGGTACTGTCCAGTGTGCTCTTTAATTCATTGTGATTTTGTATGGGAATGTATTGACTGCTAAGACATTCCTGCAGTGCGTTGAGCTTCTTGGCGGCTTGTAAGTTTTCTTCTTGCAACACACGCTGCTTTTCCTCAGCCTGGACCAGCGTCTTCTGCAGGTCCTGTAGACAAGCTCGGAGCTCATCCAGTTCTTTGAGCATGGCGGCCTCCTCTTGCTTTCGTGAGGTCTGCTCTTGAAGAAGGGTCTGCTTTGATGTCGCCAGTTCTTTTCTGAGGTCTAGTGCCTCTTGTTGCTGTTTTGACAGACTCTCCTTTGCCTCTCGAGTCATTTGACATTGCTCCTGTAACTCTAACTCGATTTCCTTTTTTATCGCCAAGAAGTTCTTCTCCTTCTCTTCCATGCTGGTAAGTGGAGCGTATTTTTCAGTGATGCAACGCTGCAATGTGTCCAGCTCTGCTCGCTGCTCTTTAATAGCTGCCTGGAGCTTGTTCACCTCTTCTTTTTCATGCTGGTACTTGGCGTATGCCTGGGAATACTCTTGCTTCGTCTTTTCTTCACATTTCTGCAGCTCTGCCACCTTATCTCCATGTTCCTTTCTAGTCACATAATCAGAGCGGATCTGTTCCTTCAGCTTTTCCAGTTGCAACTGCAACTCTGACCGCGTGGCGGCTTCACCGGAAGCCCGTGTCTGCAGTTCTGCATTTTTGGAGACCTCGGCTCTCAGCTTTTCTTGCAGTTCTGCCTCCTTTGCAGTCTGACTCTTCAGCCGAGTCTGCAATTCTAACTTCAGAGCAGATTCGCTTTCCAGCTGGGCTTGCAGGCTTTTCTGCTTCATAATCTGTTTTTCCAGGTCAGCTTGCACAGTTGTCACCTGTTTGGTCTCCTTCTCCAGTTGCTTCTTGACGGTGACGACCTCCGCTCTAGCTTTCTCCAGTTCTCCAGTCAACGAGACAGAGGCCTGCAGGTGTGTGGCAAGAGGTATGTGGTTTTCCTTTAGGCTTGCGTTCTCTGACAGTAGAGAACAGGCTCTCACTGCTTCTTCTTCACATCTCTTACTCATTTCAGCCAGATGTTTCTCCAGTTGTTTGACCTTTGACTGCATCTCTTTCATCTCGGTTTCATGCTCCTGGCGGGAAGTGGTGGATGCTTGGAGAAGAACCATGCCCTCCTTCAAAGTCTTCTTTTCCTCCAGAAGTTTCTCTTGCTCCAGCTCAGCCTTCCTGTTATTCTGCTCTGACTCGGTTAGCTTTTGGCTCAGCAGGGCTATGGTTTCCTCACAGGCTCTCTTAGTCTCGGCATGCAGCTGTGCTGGGACATGCTGGCTTCTCATTTGCCCTCTTAGCTCTTCAATTTGCCTCTGCAGCAGAATCTTCTCTGACTGCAGCTTGTCATTTTCCCGTGCAAGGCTGCTGTTTCTCACTTTCAAATCATCCATGTCTTTCTTTAGCATGTCCAGCTTGGGTTCGAACCTCCTCTTCTCCTTATTTGCAGCTTCAAATTCATCCCTGACACGGCTCAGCTCCTGTTCAGCTTCTTCTAATCTCCGGGACTTCTCATTCACCTCATTAGTTAAAAGGCATCTCATGTTTTCAAACTTGTCAGTGGTGACGGCCAACCCCAGCTGCTCTCTGGCCTCTTGGGCCCTTCGCTCAGCTTTTTCCCTCTCCTCTTCACAAACGGCTAGCTCATCCTGCAGACGTCGGTTATCCTTGCGCAAGCGAGCATCCTCCCTGCGCAGCTCCTGCACCAAGAGCTCATTGTGACGCAGCTGGTTACGCAGCTTTCCAACTTCAGCTGATGCACCCTCGTATTTTCCCTTTACCTCTTGGAGCTGTTCCTGCAGTTCACCTGCACGTGAGCTGCCGTTTAGAGCTTCCTGGGTTAGGTGATCTTTCAGGGCTAGGAAGTGTGTCTGCATCTGCTTCACTTTGCTCTCAGAATCCAACATTCGCTTCTGCACATCACGGAGTGCTTCTTCCAACTGCCGGATCTGTTGGTCTGACTCCACTTTGCTCCGATCTCTTTCATTGGCCAGAGCGACACACTCAGAAGATCTCCTTGAAAGCTCCTGCTGCAGCCTCATGGCCTCTTCTCTGGCCATCTCATAGTATCTGCGAATCGTGTCTACCTCTTGGCGTTGATCAGAGTTTTCTCCAGGAAGCTCCAAAGGACGCAGCTGAGACCTGGCCGGCAGGTGAGTTGCATGCTAAACAGAAAAAAAAAAAGCAGACGTAAAGCAAGTGTATGAAATGACGCCACAGTAGATAATATGCATACTAGAGCTGCACGATTCTGGCCAAAATGAGAATCACAAATTTTTTGCTTGGAATAAAGATCACGATTCTCTGTGTAACATCTTTTACATTATAAAAAAAATTGGGATAACTTAACGGTTTTGTTTATTTTTTTTATTCATTAAAGTGTATTAATTGCGTTTGAAAGACTGCTGCGCAAATACAGTGTGACATAAAAATTTACAACAATCACCATTTTATTCTGCAGGGTCTCTGCTAAAAAAAAAAAAAATATATATATAAATGTTTGGGGGTTCTAACTACTTTTCTAGGAAAAATAAACTGATTTAACTTGCAAGCAACAAGTGTAGGAAAAAGGTTTAGTCTTTAAGAGGTTAAACTTCCTTCCTCCGGCAGAGGGAAAGATACAATGTAATCATTTGTGTTTACAGTTCAGTGGGAGACTAATGCTGATAGGCTTTTGCGGGAGGCTCTTTTTTTTTTTTTTTTTTTTTTGACAGCTGCTCCCTCACAGCTATGTAAAGAATCGAGCAAGTGTCATGTTAAGATCGTCAGGGGGAGTGAATCGCGATCTCGATTCTGTTACAATTAATCGTGCAGCTCAAATGCATACTAAATGATATATTATAAACAAATCTAAGAATCTAATAGACATCTAGGGATATTAGTGAGAGATACAGAAAAAGAGGGTATATGGCACAGTAAATGGCGAGAGCACTTATTTAATATAGTGAGAACAGCAGAAAGTTCTTAAGGTCCAGGGTCCCTTTTGTCTGGCCTTACAACACTTAATAATACCCCTCTGGAGAGACTGAAGGAGGTCTAGGTGAACAGATAAAGACAACAAGAGGGTGTGCTCTAAAGTGTAGTACATTACATAAAAAAAAATAAACATGTAGTGTACTACATCTAAGAGTGCGCCCTCCTGTTCTCTCTATCTTAGTGAGGCAGCCCATCACAAGAGACGAGACCAATAGCAAGACCTGGAGATGGTTACAGGGATCCTCAGTGGAAAATGTAGCCTATGTACAAAATTCCTGGGCATTCTGTGCCACTCCAGATGCTGAAGTGAAAAAACTAACCAAGAGACACGCACCTAGAAATGACCACTATATAATACCACTGAGAGCTAATCTATTCTCTCTACTCTGTTCGGGAAATTTTATCGATAGGCAACTCCCATCCTCCTATTGATTAGTGGTTCCAAATTAAAGAACTACTGCAGTAGGGAACAGACATAAAAGATACAATTAACTGTTCTGTTTATTCGGTGCAATTGAAGGCTTTTATACACATAATTACGTAGGTATCACATTAATATTACAATTGTGCTTTTATGGTAACAAGGGGCGTAACATAGGCAGGCTACATTCTAATCAGGACTCGAAAGAATGCAACATGTAATGAAAACATTATTAGTGTCGTGTGCTCAATGAGTGCAATTCCGTGTTTCCCCGAAAATAAGCCCAGGTCTATTAATTTTAGGTACAAAAAATGCATTAGGGCTTATTTTCGGGGGATGTCTTTTTTGTCCCCCCTGTCTTCTCTCCCCCTCCCTGTCATCTCAGGTGTCAACATACCTGTAAACTCAAAAATAAACTCTAGGTAAAGTCATTGTAAAATCATTTAATCTGCTCTGTAAATGGATTATATAATGTCCAGTGTGTCTCTTTATGTAATGCTATAGAACAGGGATCCTCAAACTATGGCCCTCCAACTGTTGCGGAACTACACATCCCATGAGGCATTGTAAAACTCTGACATTCACAGACATGACTCGGCATGATGGGAATTGTAGTTCCTAAACAACTGGAGGGCCATAGTTTGAAGACCCCTGCTATAGAAAATACCTTATTCACAGCGTTGCTGGGTGCTCACTTGACCCACCGGAGCGCTTCTTTCCCACTCTGAGCACTGCCGAGGGAGATGCTGGGATCCCCACTGACGTCAGCCCTGCTCCGAGCACTGCAGGGGGAGGGGCCATTGACATCAGCCAGGAGGAGAGCTCAGGCAGGTCACACGAGCGCCCAGCGGCGCTGTAAATAAGGTATTAGATAATACTTTTACAGCACAGATCACATGATTTTACAAGGATTTCAACTAGGGCTTATATTGCAGCAATTATAGAAAGAAAAAAAAAAAAAAAAAAAAAAAAGGAGATAGGGCTTATTTTCAGGGTAGGTCTTATTTTCGAGGAAACACGGTACATAGGCAAACATACATAATAGAATACAATTATATACAGATTTTACAATTTCCTTAATGAGTTATTTAAACCAGTTTTATTAAAAACTGGATGGAACATATGTTTCTAAGCATGCGGTGGGCATAAAAGACTGCACCATCTGCTTGCTGTTGCTACTAAGATTACTGTGAAGGCTTCAGTCCAAAATGCTGTGGAGTTGTGCAATAGTGATTACTGCTAACCAAAATAATACAGCCTCACCATTACCATCTGAGTAGGAGATATATATATATATAGATTATATCTATCTATCTATCTATCTATCTATCTATCTATCTATCTATCTATCTATCTATCTATATATATATATATATATATATATATATATATAGTGTGGAAATCACAAACACACCTACGTGTTTTTATTTTATTTTTTTGTTAAAGTACCTGAGGATCCGAGCTTAGAACTAGATTCTGTTTCACCACAACCTCCTCTTTACCTAGAAAGCAAGAAAACCGAATTAGAAACCATTTATGTGTGATAAGAAAAGTATGATCGTCTCTCACTTGCATACTCACCAGGGCTGAATGGGCTACTTGGGGCCGAGTGATTCTTTTGCTGCAAAACAAAAATATGAAACAGATTTATAGATTTGGGCTTTTGGTGATGGCATCACATTTCTGAGATCATACAGAATTGACTGACAGGTGCATTTAACTTGCAGTTGACCTCCTTCTGACCTGCTTCCAAACAGGTGCTGCATTCCCACAGACTTGTATCAGAATGCAAAACCGGTTTGAATTTAACAAAAGCCAGTTGAAACAGGCCCTTAGGTTGTATAGGAACTCAGACCTGATGTACAACTGATTAAAGCGGATCTTTACCCTCAATATGATGTTGCCTCCTCTCCACCCCTCCTCCCCTTTGCAAAAAAGAAAAGCTCTGGCCTGCCCATGCACGTCACTCCCCTAGGTGAATGAAGTGCACTTTATCCGCTGTGCTTCCTGGGATATATAGGTCAAGTGCGACGAACTCCAGACACCCCGACTGGATGTCTCTGCCAAGAAGCGGTTTCCTAAGCTCTGGAACACAAGATCCGTGAATCTGGCTATAGTTACCCAAAGAACTCGACAGTAGAAGTTTTGGAGTGAACCAGAATCAAAACTGTTTATTGAAACACAGGCACAAAGAGATATACACTTTGGGACAACCCCCCCTCCCCCCTTAGTAGCCAATCCACATACACATACACATATACATCCCATAATAGGTTGATCTTAAGGCAGACAGATACAATAGAACAATGGAATGCAGGTACTTAACAAAAACAAACCCCACCTCACTATCTAGCAAGGGTCTATGAGACACTACTGCAATATTCTAGCAATCTGAAAAGTCAAATTGTTTATCCTTATATATTTCCTGAGATATTGTCCAGAAATATTATTGTCCCAAGTGAAAGAGGGCCTTCATTTTTTCAACACAAAACCACACATAGTACCCAGGATAACCGGGGTAACACTAAATGCTGAATGTGGTTGTACAGCGAGTCTGATTAGTGCAGACCTGACTGGGGTTCTTGGTCACCCTGTGCCCCTAATAGACACAGGGTGACTTATACATAAGAGGGGCCGGGGAAGCTGGACAAGGAGTTTCCTGACCTCTCTAAAGTAATCTGGGTTCCACGAGCTCCCCAGCCAAAGTGAGTCCTGTCCCAGGTCACAAATCCCAGGAGGCATAGTCTTTCATTGAGAAAGAAGGATGGAGGTGGGCCTAGCAGCTCATCGGGAGAGTCGTCAGCTTCCCGATGACATCATGCAAGAAGATGGTGGCACGGGACCAAGTGGGAAGCAGAAGAGAAGAGGATCTCAGCAGGACAACACTGGGTAGGTAAATATCTTAACCGTGCAGGACACGCAACCAAGTAAGCAGGGGTTTAAGGAAAATGGGGGTGTGGGGGTGAAGATCCGCTTTAATGACATGTAATTATGTGTGTGGCTTCACTTACTGCCCTCAGGGAACAAACCTCTTTTTTTCTGATTGGCAATGGAAGTGATATCACCATTTGTTTAAATAGACAATTATGTTGAAAAAATAGCCAGTAACCAAGCCTAATGATTTTTCAGGCTTGCTGGCCAGGCCTGTGTAATAAGCCATCGTGTAAAGTACAAGCATGTTTTGCCCCATCCCCGTTTCACAGATGAAAGGCTGAAGCACTTTAATGAAGCGGTTTCATGCGATTGATGCAAATCCTGAATTCCACTATTCTACTATCTGCAGGGTACTTCCATCCCTTCCAGTAACCACAGTAGGTGCCTTTTGAAAGCCGGATAGATGGAGTATACATGCTTTGCAGAGAAAAGCCTATTATTTGCAAAGTCAGCACATTAATTGTATTATAGTTAATGAGCAGGAATCACGCCACGTATGTTGCTTTGTTTTTGTTCAACGTGCTACAGCTTTACCTTGAGGTTTGACGGCAATGGTAGGGCATTACACCGATCAGCCACGACGTTATGACCACCCACCATAACATAACCAACCTTTGAGTAGCCCCCCCCCCCCCCATTTGCTGCAAAAAAAACAGCCCTGACCAGTCGAGGCATGGACTCTACCAGACCTCTGAATGCTGTAATATCCGGGACCAAGCTGTAAGTAGCAAATCCTTTAAGTCCTGTAATGTTCAAGGTGGGGCCTCTATGGATCAGACTTGTTTTTCCAGCACATCCCACAGATGCTCGATTGAGAGCTGGAGAATTTAGAGTTCAAGTCAACATCTCAAAGACACCTTCTTGAACCATTCTTAAATTCATAAGACCAGGCCACCTTCTACAATTGGTCCATGGTCCAGTTCGGACGCTCACATGGCCAACGTATTTGGAAATTTATTTTTTGAACAATTTTGCATTTAAACATAAAGGAACATATAGACCAAATACAAAATTACAAAAAAACTGCAACTGTAGGCGCAAAGTAACATGCTGCAGTTATAACAGTCTAAACAAAGAAAATGCAAACAAAAAAAAAAAAGAAAAGAAAATTGCCTGTGGTTAAAATAGCAAGTGTCCCGCAATATGACATCAGGAGAAAAGGACCGCTCTATAATATCATGTTGTAAAGCGCTGCGCAAACAGTCGGCGCTATAAAAAATCCTTTATAACAACAATAATAGCACATGGAATAATATGGCAGCATAAAATTCCACTCTTGTCCCCCGTTTACAATGGTTAATGGACAGAAATAGGACTACCGAATTCTAAAGATCAAAGCCCCCCTGTAAGAGAAAAGGCGGCATTATCTAGCTTGACGAAATATGCACAAAACTTTACATCACGGGACCATTATAGGCCCTTTTGGCTGTGGATACGTGTCAGCATGGGCACCCTGACCGGTCTGCGGCTACACAGCCCCATACACAAAAAACTGCTAAGCTTTGGGTAATCTGACACCTATCAGAACCAGCATTCACTTTAGCAATTTTAGCTCCAGGAGCTCTTCTATTGGATTGGACTACACAGGCCAGACAACAACTCCCCCACCTCCATCAACGAGCCTTTTCCTCTCCACCTCCATCAATGAGCCTTCACCCCCCACCTCCATCAACGAGCCTTCACCCCCCCACCTCCATCAACGAGCCTTCACCTCCCCACCTCCATCAACGAGCCTTCACCTCCCCACCTCCATCAACGAGCCTTCACCTCCCCACCTCCATCAACGAGCCTTCACCTCCCCACCTCCATCAACGAGCCTTCACCTCCCCACCTCCATCAACGAGCCTTCACCTCCCCACCTCCATCAACGAGCCTTCACCTCCCCACCTCCATCAACGAGCCTTCACCTCCCCACCTCCATCAACGAGCCTTCACCTCCCCACCTCCATCAACGAGCCTTCACCTCCCCACCTCCATCAACGAGCCTTCACCTCCCCACCTCCATCAACGAGCCTTCACCTCCCCACCTCCATCAACGAGCCTTCACCTCCCCACCTCCATCAACGAGCCTTTCCTTCCCCACCTCCATCAACGAGCCTTTCCTTCCCCACCTCCATCAACGAGCCTTTCCTTCCCCACCTCCATCAACGAGCCTTTCCTTCCCCACCTCCATCAACGAGCCTTTCCTTCCCCACCTCCATCAACGAGCCTTTCCTTCCCCACCTCCATCAACGAGCCTTTCCTTCCCCACCTCCATCAACGAGCCTTTCCTTCCCCCCCTCCATCAACGAGCCTTTCCTTCCCCACCTCCATCAACGAGCCTTTCCTTCCCCACCTCCATCAACGAGCCTTTCCTTCCCCACCTCCATCAACGAGCCATCCCTCCCCACCTCCATCCATCAACGAGCCCTCCCTCCCCACCTTCATCAACGAGCCCTCCCCTCGGATTTGAACCGGGGTTGCTGCGGGCACAACGCAGATTACTAACCACTATACAATCGCGGCCTTATTTTCTTATTTGAATGGATTCTAAAACCTGGAAGCATATTGGCTTCTCTGCACAGATGCACCAAATTTTGCGCTCTCCAGTTTTACTAAATCAACCCCACAGTGTTAATACAGTGTAAAAATGTTAAAGTTGTATACGGGGTTTAGGAACCAACCCTGTCCAGTAACGTTTAAGGCTGGGTTCTCACTATTGCGATGTCAGACATCGCATGTGATTCGCACCGCATTGCTGTGCAGATCACACATACGATGTCTGTGCGATGCAAATTCAGCCATACAGATTGTATGGCTGAACTCGTGTTGCATTCGGACCAAAATGGCGCAGGACCCTTTTATTGGTCCACACTGGAATCGGGTGGCATGGGTGGTCACATCTATGAAATCAGATTCCTGCACCATTCCACAGTTCACACTGCGATCCGATCTGGGGGCATACTTAACTTTTTTGATTGATTACCTCCTCTCTTTTTTGTCAGTGAGACTCTCTCATATGGCCTCTCCTTTGCCATGTCCTCTTTCCTCCTTTTCCCCCTCTCGCCAGGTCCGCTTCGGTCTCTTTCTCTGCCCCTGTCCTTGTGGTTCCTAGGAGAGGACTGACGCTTTGATATGCTCCCGGGCTTCTTTGGACTGTACAAATCGACAGTATATCACAGATACCCTCACGCTATACATGTGGGTGGACCACACATTTGTGTAAGTTATATACTCACCTGTATAAAGGTTTTTCAGATATATGTTGTCTTTTTGATATAATGATTTGTTTTATGTACTGTATATACAGATGCTTGTCAAAAGAATTGCGCACCAATATATACCCCCTGAAGAAGACTTAAAGTTGAAACGCGTTGGGGTTTTTTGGGGGTCCGACACTTCATCATCCCAATTTTTCTCCAATATTGTGTGGTACCCATTCTTTGTACATCCATGAATGTTGATGCATTGAAGGTCTTTTAGAAACCAATGTGTTTTTATAACTAATTGTCCATGCCAGTCCTCCAAAGACTGTTTGCTTGTTATTATTGTCATTATTTCTCTTTTGTAAATTTTGTAATAAAAGTTATCATATATATATATATATATATATATATATATATATATATATATATATATATATATATATATATATATATATATATATATATATATATATATATATATATATCTATCTATCTATCTATCTATCTATCTATATCTATCTTTGCTTCATATTTTCTTTAACCACTTGCCGACCGCCGCAAGTACATATACTGCGGCGGTCAGCCCCTCACAGGCAAAGTGACGTAGCGGTACGTCACTAGCCTGTGAGGCTCTGGGGAGCGAGCGCGCGCCGACGGAGGCGCGCTCCGGCGCGGTCAGGGAACCCCCCCCCCCTGTGCGTGTGCCCGGCAAGCCCGATGTCCACCGGGCACTCACGATCGTCCGTGACAGCGGGAGAAAGGCAGGCGGCTGATGTAAACAACCCGCCTGTCATTCTCCCCTGTGTAGGAATAGTGATCATACGGTTCTACTATGTAGGACCGTTGATCATAGTTCCTACACCTCAAGCCACAGCCAATCACAGTTAGAATTACGCCCCTAGGGACACACATAACCCCTCCCTCTCAAAAAAAGTTAACCCCTTCACTACCAGTGTCATTTTTACAGTAACAGGGCATATGTATAGCACTGATTACTGTAGTAATGTCACTGGTAACCCTAAAAGTGTAAAAAATGTCAGTCAAGGGTCCGATCTGTCCGCCGCAATGTCGCAGTCCCGCAAAAAAAAAAAAAGAAAATCGCAAATCGCCGCCATTACGCGTTAAACAACAAAAATGACAAAAATCTTTCCCTTTGTTAGTAAACGCGATAACTTTTGCGCAAACCAATCAAAATACGCTTTTTGAGATTTTTTTTACCAAACATATGTAGCATAAAACAAAATTGGCCGAAAATGTTAAAAAATTTTGATTTTTACATTTTTTTGGGGGGGAATTTCATATAAAAAAAATGTGAAAAATATTGTTAATTTTGCAAAATTTACGCTCTTTTTTTGTTTATAGCGCATGATCAAAAAATTGCAGAGGTGATCAAATACCACCAAAAGAAATCTCTGTTTGTGGGAAAAAAAGGACGTCAAATTCGTTTAGGTACAGCATCGCACGACCGCGCAATTGTCCGTTAAAGTCACGCAGTGCCGAATCGCAAAATCCCCCCCTAGTCAGGAAGGGGGTAAAATCTTCCGGGGCTTAAGTGGTTAAACACAAAGCATCTTAGAGCCGGTTCACACTGAGGCGACACGACTTCGGGGGGGCGACCTGTGAAGTCGCGTGCACTGCTGTGCACCGCGACTTCGGCGCGACTTGCAGGGACTTCACATAATGGAAGTCTATGCAAGTCGCTCCGAGGTCGCCCCAAAGTAGTACAGGACCCTTTTTCTAAGTCGGAGCGACTTGTGTCACTCCTATTAGAACCGGTCCTGTACTACTCAATGGACCGCGACCGACCGCGACTTGTCAGGCTGAAAAGTCGCCTGACAAGTCGCGGCAGTGTGAACGGGGGCTCTCCCTTCTCCCCTGTTTTTCTGGAAAATCCCCCCCAAGGTTGTTTTTCCAGGTTTTTTCTTTTCGGGGCGTCATTAACTTATGTATTGACATCTGTAACAGTTGCATAGGAGAGACATGCAATGTGGAAACCCGCACTAGAATTGCGCTGGTTCCCGCATCGCATGTGTGTGAAGCCTGCCTTAGGTATAAAGATGACCAGTACGTGACCGGTTTAACACAGCTATATATCGCCATAATTACCGTGTGATCTGAACTTACATAAAGCGGCTGCATGACATGTGAAGCACTAAATGTCATTTAAAACTTGTTCAAATATGAAATGTTCAAAGCAGTAATGGTAACTGAATTAAGGAAGTTCTGACAAATACTCAAATATAATTTAATGAAGAGGCTTCACACAAGTAACACAGTGCAGCTCATTAAATATGAGGCAAGCAAAATAATTATGCCTCCTGCAGCAGCCAATTAGCAATGTTCTTATCTGTACTGAATAATTGACAGTTGGAATCTTATTATTGGCTGTGGGCAATATCCTAATTTTTTTTTTGCCCCAAGCTTATAAACCTGTTTGTGTAAAGCAGCATATGATCATGACAATAACACATTAACTATTCAGCAACCAGCCGGATCCCATCCTGACAATCTCTCCTATGACTGGGGCAGCAAAACACCGAATTCTATTCAAACCCTCACTCTAAAGGCCTGTGCACATGATACGAAAATCGGAAAGAAAATTTTGTCCGACGAACGATCTGCCGATTTTCGGATTGTTAGTATGGTGCTTTCGACAGCCGATTACGAATTTGCGGACGACAAAATCTGGATGTGCAGGCTATAAAATCTTTATCGTCCGTCAACACAACGTCCGATTTTCATTTAATTAGTACAGCTTTCGTCTGAAAAAAATCGTAAGAGCAAGACTAGGCATGCTCAGAGACGAAAGAACACATACAAAACAATTCAATACATGACATCACTTCTGAAGTTGAATTCCGTCGTACGGGAATTTTCGTATGAAAGTAACCTATTCACTTTCCATATGAGACCAGCATGCAAGAAAAATCGGACGCAAGATCGTTCGATAATCTGATCGTGTGTACGAGGCTTTAGGCCTGTTTAACACGGGCTTCAGCTTGTAGAAGAGCAGAGCGAACGGTAAGCCTAAGTGAAGCTTTTAACCACTTGCCTACCAGGGACTTTACACCCTTCCTGCCCAGGCCAATTTTCAGCTCTCAGTGTGGTCACATTTTGAATGACAATTGCACGGTCATGCAACACTGTACCCAAACGTCATTTTTATCATTTTTTTTAGACAGATAGAGCTTTGGGGGGGGTGTACTTGGTATGTGCGTCCTGGGCTCCAGATGACCTTTTCCCAGCACTGCTGATCGGCACTAAAAGGGCTGAACTGATGATCGGCGCCCTGATTATCTGCATGCATGTCCCCTCTGTCAGGATTGCCAGTTATTGACTCTCCTGACGCTGTGACAGGACGTGAGGAAAGGAGAGCCAATAACCAGCAACTCTGTTTACATTTTAATCACCTGCGATTGGCCCTTTACCACAATCTGTGATCAGCTGTGATTGGCCCTTTACCACAATCTGATCAGCTGTGTCTTGTGGAGCCATCCCTGCCAGGAGAACACAGTGAATATTGTTTAACGGCTATAGCCACTGAAAATAATCGCATGTAAAAATCGGACATGCTGATTGTACTGAAGTCAATCAATGGATCAGACAGACTTCAGTACAATTAGCCTGCCCATGGATGTTCCGAATCTCAGCCGGTCCCTGCTGAATCAACCAAGATTCAAACCACCCACTGCCGGCATGAGGCTGCATTCAAACCTGAGCATTCTGTAAATGCGCATTTCTGCCCACATTATTGGAAGCATGCAAAAAATACACTAAAACACGCAACGCACTTGCGCTGCCATTACTTATTAACCCCTTCCCACCGATATAATGCAAATACGCTGCATCGGCTTCAAGTGGTTGTACCGGGGTGATGCCTGCAGCTAGAGGCATCACTCTGGTACCGTTTTTTAAAACCGACGGTCAGCTTTCTTGTATTGACAACCGATGCGGCTAATCAGCTGCTCTGCTGTTACTCCAAGCAGTGGGATGGGACGACTCCCCCCTCCCACCGCCTTCCGCGGCTTGCCTGTGTCTCCCCTCCCACCAGGAGGCCCGAGCAACCAGCCGGCACGCCTGCTAGCTAGCTGAAAACTCGAACAAAGCTGGGATAGGCTTTGATCGGGTCTCTGATCTAGTATCCCGAATGCGATGTCACGACATCACTTCCGGGTACTGTCTGGCGCCAAATTAAAAAAAATGACAGCATTCAAAACAGCCAAACTTAGCGTTTTGAATGCTTTTAAGTGCAGAGTAGGAGTTTGGAGACCCCCAGATCCCTCCACAACAGTACCTGTCAAGTAAAAAAAAAAAAACATTTTTTTAAATGTACGAAAATATCGATACGCGATGACCAAAAATCGGTATCGGCAATGAAAAAAAAACGATATTGGTCGATCACTAGTGTGAATGCGCCCTAAACGCCCATGCAAACGCAGTCTAATGATACCCAGCCTACACTATCCCCAGCTGTACTCAAGAAAGCAGGGAACAAATGAATATGGAATTCAGGAGCCAGTCAGGCAGTCAATCAGGGGACACTTAAAAAGCTTGGTGCTTGTTATTTCACCACCAACATTTCTACAAAAGTTTTCAAACACAGGCTTATGTGCCGGTTCACACTGATCCGACTAGTCAGGCGACTTGGTCGCCTGACAAGTAGTGGTCCATGCTGTGCAATGGAACCATTCTAATAGGAGCGACTCAAGTCGCTCCAACTTAGAAAAAGGTTCCTGCGCCTTTTTTTTGCAAAGTCGGAGCGACTTGCATTGACTTCCATTATGTGAAGTCGTTGCAAGCCGCACCGAAGTCGCGGTGCACGGGCGACTTCGGGTCGGAATAGTGAGAACGGACACTAAAAGAAGAATGTTGAAATAAGTAAAACATCATTAAGGATCCTTTAATTTAGATCAATGATAAAAAAAAAAAATTAAATGCAGAACTGACACTCCGAAAATGAGGATCTTTTAGATGAATATAGAGCATAGCAACTACCAATTATCTTTTTTCTCCAACTGCACTCTCCCTTTCTAGTTCCCTCATTTCCTATCCACATCCTGCCATACAGACGCCGCAAATCCCTCGCTCACCTCATAATATCTCATTTTTCCTCGCAGGTTCTCCATCGTTCTCAGGCTGTCTTCTAGTTCTTTCTCCTTTGCTTCCAGCAGGGATTTTAGCTCCTCTTTCTGTTAATGGAAGAATATAAAGTAATAAAAGTTTCTGTACAACTTACAGAAGGGACAATGGAGAGAACACACAGGTCTCCGGACCTTACCTCATTCTCCAGGTCATCAGTGATCATCTGTTCCTGTAATATGAACACAATGTAAGAGTACTGTGAGAGAACAATTGTATTCTATACTGCAGTCACCACAAACTGCTGGAAACCCCACCTAGTTCCCATGTACAAAACACAGCCTCCCACACCCCCCATCTGAGTGAGATGCTGAAATACGTTATTTCCCGTCTCCTGCTGACAGTCAGATTTTTCCTACCCCCATCTGCTTGTTACAGAGTCCTAGCAGTTGCACAGTTCCATGACTACAGCCTGGAGGAGATCTTTCACCTGTTACAGCACATGGTTCCTGAGCAGGTATTGCAGCAGGAGGATCCATCTCCACAAGTCTCCATCCTGACTGGAGTTATTATACAGGATTTATACAGCGCCAACAGTTTGCGCAGTGCTTTACGCTATAGAAGGAGACACTACAGCAGCAATAAAATTTAATACAAGGAGGTTATTAGGAGGGCCCTGCTCCTGGAGAGGTTGCAATCTCAGAGTTGCCGTTTTAGCATTCAGGAAAATAATAAATTCATCCTAAACATTCCCATTGGGTGAGGAGAAGCTGGAACCAAAACATCTGCAATGTTTCACTCAAAAATGTGCTAAACACCTTGCAGTGTGCATAATTCTATGCGTATTCCAGTATTTATGTGCACGTAATTATGCGTACGGCTCTTTTATTGTAAGAGGGGGGTCTATTCATTGAAATTGTAAACCCATACAAGGCTGGTTTAGAGATTGGCAATGTTGTAAAAAAAGAAAACAAAAGGGTTCCATATTATATATATATATATATACACACACACATACACACACACACACACACACACACACACACACACACACACACACACACACACACACAGTATCTTAAAAAAGTGAGTACACCCCTCACATCTTTGTAAATATTTTATTCTACCTTTTCAAGTGACAACACTGAAGAAATGACACTTTGCTACAATGTAAAGTAGTGAGTGTACAGCTTGTATAACAGTGTAAATTTGCTGTCCTCTCAAAATAACTCAACACACAGCCATTAATGTCTAAACCACTGGCAACAAAAGTGAGTACACCCCTAAGTGAAAATGTCCAAATTGGGCCCAATTAGCCATTTTCCCTCCCCGGTGTCATGCGACTCGTTAGTGTTACAAGGTCTCAGGTGTGAATGGGGAGCAGGTGAGTTAAATTTGGTGTTATCGCTATCACTCTCTCATACTGGTCACTGGAAGTTCAACATGGCACCTCATGTCAAAGAACTCTCTGAAGATCTGAAAAAAAGAATTGTTGCTCTACATAAAGATGGCCTAGGCCAGTGATGGGGAACCTTGGCACCCCAGATGTTTTGGAACTACATTTCCCATGATGCTCAACTACACTGCAGAGTACAGGAGCATCATGGGAAATGTAGGTTCAAAACATCTGGCGTGTCAAGGTTCGCCATCACTGGCCTAGGCTATAAGACGATTGCCAAGACCCTGAAACTGAGCTGTATACAAAAGAGTTCCCCTTGAGGTATGGGACTATAAATGCCGCTAGACACTGTATACTATATAAAAAAAATACTTTATTGGTACAGAAAAACATATAGTGAAAACACAATATGGGAAGAAACACAAATACACATACAGGGCATTAAAATTGCATGCATTTGACAGACCGAATACCGAACCAAGATGTGGACACCTAGGTACATAGGGCAATCGTGGAACCGGTTCCACGATTGCCCTATGTACCTAGGTGTCCACATCTTGGTTCGGTATTCGGTCTGTCAAATGCATGCAATTTTAATGCCCTGTATGTGTATTTGTGTTTCTTCCCATATTGTGTTTTCACTATATGTTTTTCTGTACCAATAAAGTATTTTTTTTATATAGTATACAGTGTCTAGCGGCATTTATAGTCCCATACCTCAAGGGGAACTCTTTTGTATACACTGATCAGGGATGATGGCCGCTGGCACTG